>NW_008682328.1:44445-58209 GCF_000695815.1 Acanthisitta chloris
TAACAGTATTTAGAAAATTCAGAAATAAAACTCTGCCTGGAAGCAATATGAACACCCTTGGCCACCTAGGATTTCCAGATGCCTTCGACCTTATCAGAATAGACTAGAGGTCCCTCAGCTTATTCCCTGGGGTATGATGCCAAGGGTCTAAGACAGGTTGCCAGGCCTGTTGGGCCAGGCTGAAAAAGCTGTCTGTCTTCTGCAAGAAAGTTCTTCAAAATCTCTGTTCTGCAGAGTATTTTGCTTTCAAGAAAGTGATATGTCATGGCATCAAAGCATCCTCTAAGAGAATTCTCAGCTAGCTCAAATGTAGACACTCAAGGAATAAGTGCTGTCAGCACCACACTACAGAGATCAGAATTCAAATCAATTCAGAAATTCTTAGTCCATTTTGCAAGAGACACTCCTAGGAAAGGGGCAATGGGATGATTATCTGAGCTCAGATCTTGGTGACAGGCACCTTGTGTAGTTATAAAAAGCATTGGCAGGCTCACCCTGAATGGATGGATGACCAAACTCACATCCCAGTTTCTGATGGATATCATTTTACAAAACAAGATGGGGAAGTGTTAGTATGGCTGCTGTATGTCACTCAGCATATCCAGTGTTTCTTCTGGTTATTCTCACCTTCAAACTACTCTTTAGTTTCCAGCAGTCTGTTTAACTCTTTTTCCCCTCTGGTCTGTGCTTACAGAGGAAAAGTTGTCATGGCCTTTGTGAGCAAATAACTTGCCTCTATGCTGCACATAATTGATTAGATGGTCAGGGTGCCTCCAAAGCTGGGACTTTACTTGTTAATCTTTCCTGGTTACTTGCTTGGCATCACATTGTGGGCACAGGTGTGTATCTGATGGAGCAGCACTGGCACAAGCAAGATTGAGATAGTCATATCAGATGGCCCTCAGGTACGGGCTTTGCTCGGCAGCGTTATGTCCTCACCTCTCCCTGCAGCTCCACTGGCTGACTCCCCTGCAGAGCATCCAAGCAGTGCAAAATGCTTTCCAGGAAGTGCTGAACTGTGCTAAACCCTCTAATATCAACTGTGTGCAGGGCAACCAGCTGGGAATTTCCCTTCCCAGGCTCACATGGCAGTCTGAGATATAACTACCTGGTAAGAGCCTCGCTTGGGAGTTTTTGCACTGAGTAGGTGGTGTTTTGGTGGCTTCCTGGGGTGATCCCATTATGCAGCTGGATAGAAGAACATCCCCTCTGGAGACTTTGTGAAGCTAATACAGGCTTCACACATGCCTTACCACCTAACATGCAGGAGGATGAAGGTAGCACATGCTGCTGGTTGCAGGTGTACATGCTACCTGTGTGCTCAAATTCAGCTTGGACAAAAACATGTGCAGTTCTGTCACATGGTTCCCTCCACGACTACATGTCCAAGAAGTCTTTAATTTTTGTATTGGAGAGAGTTAAAGGTGTTTGGGCCACCCTGTTTTGACAGCCAAGTTCCTGGTGGGTACACAGTGAGACATCTCCACTGTATGCCATCCTGGGCAGGCAGCCCAGGGCCACAATTGTCTGTTGGCAAAATCCTGAGA
Source organism: Acanthisitta chloris (assembly GCF_000695815.1). NCBI lineage: Eukaryota > Metazoa > Chordata > Aves > Passeriformes > Acanthisittidae > Acanthisitta > Acanthisitta chloris. The sequence continues at coordinate 45,993 of NW_008682328.1, forward strand.
TCTCCCCTCTTCATGCCTGCTTTGTGCTACCACAGAGCATGTCCCATCTCTGGGCACTGGCGTCAGCTCTTTCTGCTTCAGTTCTTCTTTCTGCCCTTCCCAAAGGCCAGAGCTGCTGGACACCCAGACGAATATAAAAATACCTGCTGATGAAAATCACAGTCAATCCTCCTTTCAAAAATGCTGTACTTTCCTTTCTGGTCTCAGAAAGATGACTTTACCTCTCTGCCAGATCTTGGTGACTTGTGTTTTCTGACTGAATTAGGGGGATGTGTTTGTTCATCCCTCTAGTAGCAGTCAATAAACAAAATCCTTTATGCAGATATACATGTAAAGGGCATAATTCCTCGGTAAGCAAAACCTTTTCTCTACAATCAGAGTGTTTCTTCCTACTCACATCAGCTTCAGTCTATCAGCTTTTGCTAACAGCATCCATCACTTGGGTCATCCAAAGAGAAGAGGTGAGGAAAGGGAAGGGTTTGCTTGTCATAGTTGAAGCCTGGCAGAGACCACAGCAAGAGGATAAAACCAAATAAATTTTTTTTGTTCATTTAAAAGCAAGGACTTGAGGCAAAGAATTCTATGCCAGAAGCATTTTGCATGCTCAGTTCCCTGAATTTCTCACAACTTGTGCTGTTGATGCCACTATGCTAAGCCATGGTGAGGTGTATTTGACAACTATATTTAAAAGGATGTTCCTCAATGCACCCATTATGTGCATTCTCCACTAGCATATGGTATGTCCGAATGTTCAGACTGTAGACTGCCAGCCTATAGCACAGGAAGTCATGCTAGCTACTACGTGATCAGTTATAGTAATAGTGGCAACCGTCAATCGTTGTCTGTTATGACAATGAAAGAGGAGGTACATTACCGATAGGTCAAGGGAAGTGATCATTCACCTCTCCTAAACACTGTTGATGCCACACCTGTAGTGCTAGATTCAGATTTGAACTCTCTAGTACAAAAGAGACATGGATATACTGGACAGAGACCAGTGAAGGTCCACTAAGATGGTTATGGATGTAGAGTGTCTAATAGATGAGGAAAGGCTGAGAGAGATGCAACTGTTCAGCTTTTGGAGAACAGAATGCTCGGGGGTATCTCATCAATATATAAATATCTGAGATGTAGTGAAGAAAATGGAGCCAGACATTTCTCAGTGTTCCCAGTGACAGGATCAGAGGTAATGGGCCAACCTGAATCACAGGAGGTCCCGTCTGAACATCGGTAAACACTTTTTTAGTATGAGGGTGACTGAGCCCTGGAACAGGCTGCCCAGACAGGTTGTAGAGCATCCAGACTTAGAGATATTTAGAACAGAGTCCTAGGTGACCCTGCTTAAGTATGGGTGATGGACCAGGTGATCTCCAGAGGTCTCTTCCATCTGCAGCCACTTTCAAGGAATTGACATATCCTGGCATCAGAGCATCCATACCATTTTTAACTGAGTTCTCACATGGCTATAAAATCCAGTGTTTGTGAGAAATACTTTCCAGTATATAGGACAACAGGTGTCAGACAACAGAAAAAAAAAAAGACATTTTTAATAGGCTCAGTATGATTATTGTGTAGTTAAACATCATTATACTGAAGGAAGGCTCTGAAGTTCACGCTTTTGTGGGGTTTATAGAGGTGTTACTGGGACATATTTTTTAGCCATAATGCATAAAAGACATTGAGATAAGACTAACGTCTTTTACCACCATGTGACTCATCCAGAAAAGCTTATTGTTACATATTTTGATCTGAAATTAGCAAACATGAAGAAAGTTTATCTAAGTTAACAGCTGTCATATCTGTAGTCACTCCTGTGTAACTCCAATTATTGCTGCCTTGTGCTACTGTACAGGAGAAATATGGAAGATCTTGTCCTCTACTGCCAGCTGGTCTGAAACTGCAGTATTGTGTACCCTCTTACTGGGAAAGCATACTGAAAAGCCTGGCCACTAGAAAGTGAGTTGAGGTCTTTGAAGTCTGTTCCTCTTGAATGAACACTAGATTCACAGGGGTAAAGAGGTTGTTCCGATGGATTTAAGTACACATGCAGAGTTTTAAATTGTCTAGAGTATCTATTTGCTCACATCCCTAGGCAAGGCAAGATAATCACATCCCTAGGCAAGATAATGCTGCAAGATAAATGGCTTATGAGGAACAGAAGAGAAATAAAGGTAGGATATTACAATTTATTGTGAAGACATGAAAATTATAGCAGAGATTACTTTGAAACTGCAGCAATTTTCAGATGGTGTCTCGCTGGCATAGGGAACTGTTTCTAGACTGTATGTAGGCTGACACATACCAGGGATCACTAACTCCAGGTAGCCTGCTGCAAGATAAATGGCTTATGAGGAACAGAAGAGAAATAAAGGTAGGATATTACAATTTATTGTGAAGACATGAAAATTATAGCAGAGATTACTTTGAAACTGCAGCAATTTTCAGATGGTGTCTCGCTGGCATAGGGAACTGTTTCTAGACTGTATGTAGGCTGACACATACCAGGGATCACTAACTCCAGGTAGCCTTGGCTGCTGGCTCTCATCCATCAGCTTCTGAGCTGGCAGCATCTAATAGAGTCCTAGAGGGAGAGCTCCCAGCCTGGGCCAAGGGGAGTTGGAAGGATTTTTCACTATTTAGCAATGGTAACACCTTATGTCCCAGGCAGCCAAGGAGAAGCCCTGAACAACCCAAGAGGAGTCTGGGAACATGTAGTAAGTATATCTGGGAAGACAAGGTCTCAGTCCTTACTGTGCTGATGGAGAACGAAGCCTTGTTTTCCCTCACGCAGGACTAGTCTCTCACCTGGCCATGGCTCCTTGTCCCAGCTGGTCTCCACACCCTGTCCTTACTGACCTCTATCCATGCTAGTCTCCTCTTAGTTACAGTCCTTGGTCCAATTTATGCCCTCAGGGCTGATTTTTATTCTGTTTGACTGTAAACTGCTCTCTCCTAGCAGGCTGGGCCCAGCAGTTGTGTTGTTTGCAGCACAGATGGGAGAAGTTATCTTCTTTCATTCTTAGTTCAAATACTCAAGCTGCAGCTGGTGCTGTTCTGCAGTGCTGGGAAAGGTCTTGCTCTGCCTCCAGATGAGCTTCTCTGGCTTGAGCTGGTGCAGCCAGGGCCTTTGGGGAATGTTCTGCTAAGACTGCAGAAATCACTGCTAGGAATTAAATTGCTGCTTTGCTAAGAGGCAACCAACTTTGGGCAGTGCTTTTATAGGGATGACTGACAAACTACTCACCTCTCTATACCCTGTCTCCAGATCTGAAGTCTCTGCTCCAAATCAGGGGGAATTAAACTTTTCAAGGGAAAGATTGTGTTTATTTGGTATGGGTTTTTTTCTTAACATAGACACAAAATATGCCTAAATTCCTTCTCAGAAACTGGTCAGTTGTTCTAAGATGTTTTGAACATAAAAGTAAATGTTCTATTTAAGACAACCCAGACACACAGAACATACAAAAGACTTAGCCCAGATTATTAAAGTTAGGCAAAGTTAAGATCACACAGAAACAAGATTTGCTGTTGGATGTGGAGAGGAACCTTAACGGTAAATTGTGCTTTGAACAGAGACTGAGAGTAATGCATAGTTAGGCAAGGGTTAGGAGTGCCAAGTACATCCTGTACTACTATTATGAGGTGCTTTTTTTTTTTGTGGGTGTAAATTAGCTAAGAAATGCCATAAACATTATTGATTATTCTTCAGCAAGTGCTGACACTAAGCTGTGGAAACACATCAGATGAGCAAGGGGCCCCAAGCCTTCAAAGCCACTGTACTTTCCCAAATACAGTAACAGCCCAGCTCAGCAATCTGCAAACCCAGGCAATGGCACAAAATTGATATGGTATGAGAATGTGGCAAACATCGTAGCAGGGGCAACAGTGTGTACACTCTGTTTGGCAAGCCACTGTCTTTGATGGCACACCATCCTCATGCCACAAATCTACTGCTGGAGAGCCCTGGTGTGCTGGTTTTGGCTGGGATAGAGTTCATTTCTTCTCAGTAGCTGGATCACTGCTGTATTTGGATTCAGAACCAGAAAAATGCTGATAGCACACAGATGTTTTGGTTTCTGCTAGATTTTGACTATCTTAAAGAAAAGACATTTTCTTATGTCTCATGCTCTGCCAGTGAGAAGGTACACAAAAGAAACTGGGAGGGAGCATAGCCAGGACAGGTGACCTGAACTAGCCAAAGGGATATTCCACACCAGAGAATATCATGCCCAGTATATAAACTGGGGAAGGAATTACTTGGAGGACTGATCTGGGTTTAGGAACAGGAACTGGCATTGATCTGCAAGTCGTGAGCAATTGTATTGTGCATCACTGGTTTTGTTTTGTTGGTTTTTCTTTCCTGCTTTATTATCCATTAGTGTTTTATCTCATTTTGTTCTCAGTTATCAAATTGCTCTTATCTCAGCCTATATATTTTACTTTTGTTTCTCCTTACCATTCCACCAGGGTGGGGGGAGGAGGGAGTGCAAATGGCTGCATGGTCCTTGGCTGCTGGCTGGGGTTAAGCCATGACACCTGGCGGAAATATTCTCTATACCTGGGTTCCCCACCTCTCAAGTGCACAGTGAGCAAATAGGTCCTGGCCTATGTCCCCAGCCTGAGGATGTTGCTATTCCACCAGCATGCTGGAGTATAACTTGGGATTTAGTTGTAGCTGGAGCTATTCAACACATTGGTACCACAGTGGCAAGAGCAGCAGCTCAGTGTGAGGTCAGTGGTACCCACATGCTTGGGTCATCCCCAGTATGTATAATAAGTCTGGGACGATGAGACAAAATGGATGAAATTATTTCATCCACTTGAAATACATCCAGAACTTCAAGGCAAAGCACTTGAAGTTGTATGGTATTTTATCTGGGATGCTGATTTACCAGTCAGCACATCTCTGTCCTGGTAGTGGGGTTGTTCCCTTCCAACCCAAACTATTCTATGATTCTGTGCTTCTATGATGTTATTGCTAAGACACTGACAGCAACAATTAAAAAAATGGGGTGAGAGTCTAGCACACCAGATCTTTGGAAGTAGTAAGGAGCAGGTATGATCTGTAGAGATGGTGTAGCACAGATTGTGATGTGGAGAAAAGGGTCAGAATACCCTGGCAGAAGGAAAAGCAGTGGGCACTTCTACCTAGCTGACCATCCCCAGCTGCCAGAACTTTTAATTTCAATCCCTTTTATGATTACAGGTGCCCTGGATTTTCTTTTAAAGCTATGTTGGGTTTTGACATGTTGAAACAAGCTGGAGTTTCCCTTTTGCAAAATTTTTAGAGGGAGAGGTTAATATGGCTCAGTGCCATGGTCTCCCAGCAGGCTCCAACACAGCATTGCTCAGCAAGAAAATGTAAGTCCTTTCATGAGCAGCGGCTGTTGCTGTATTGCTGCTATGTTGGAGTTAGATATTTGACTTTGTCAAAGCACAGTTTAACATGTGAATATTGTTCTTAGGATCTTCTATTGCAGAGCTGGGAGCTTCTCATGGGAATTTAGAGGGATGAGCATTTTGCATGATTGACTCCAGAGCTCCTAAACAAGTTCATCTGAAGAGCATCAAATATATTATAACCTACAGAAAGTAGTAGTACTGCATTACTTAAAAGCTGCTGGCACACTTTGGGCAAAATTAACTCTCTCTGGCAAAATTATTTTGTTTGGAAAATATATCAAAGCAATCTGAACATCGAGAGTTATATACAACTCTTAAAAACTCCTTTCAAAATCTCCTAGAGCAACTCAGGATTTATTCAGCTGAGTACAAGTATGGAAGAATAGCATTTGAGGTAAAAAATACAGGCTGCTTGCATTCACTTTGCCAATATGTGACTGTGGTGAGATCCTGTGCAGATAAACTGATTTGTGCAACAGAGGTTTTGCAAATAAGGTGCCAGTTTGACATTTTAATGTGATTAATGACAACAAAACATCACTGTAATAGGCAGTGCCAAGTAACTCTCTGATCTGGAGCTGATTGATGCTCTGTTGCTGATGAGTGATATCCAGGTGGATTGTCAGCTTTGGCTAAAAACACAAACAAGACTTTCAGGTTCTCCAAAGCCATGTCTGCACTGCACCATGAGTTCACTTCTCAGGGTACATCAGAGGTCCCAGTGAGGGCAGAAGGCCCCTGATGCTCCTGCTTTGAAGCACCATGGGAAACCTCTGCTATGCCTACACTGGGCAACAAGCACTTTTCCTCCATGCATGACATGCAGGTTGCTGCCCAGCAAGGTTTATAACCCTTATCTGCTGCTGATCTGACTTATGCTCCCTTGTTGCCACTCCACCTCAGGGTTGTGCCCACCTACTGCCACTGCCCACCACCACAGATACTGCAGAGAGTAGGTAGTGGGCTGGATGAGGAGCTCTGCCTCCTAGGCAGGGCATATATATAGGATGATATCTGTAACATCTTGCTTTCATCCAAGGATGAGACACTTGTAGAGACTGAGCCCACCTCTAGAGAGGTATGTTTAGGAGATGAACACCTATGAGGAAGGGGCAATGAAGAAGAGTTTTTCACTCTTTGCCCCTCAAGCAAGTTAGCCGGAGTAACAGTGAGTCTTCGGGCTCCTGAGACAGGAGAGTTGGAGGGGAGACAGTCAATAACAATGATGCTGAAAATTAGTCTGCTTAAGAACAGGATTGGCAGAGGCCAGTCCTGACTTGCTATTGGTCTTTTTATTAGTGACAGAGCCCTTTTCTCTATATTTTTAATTTCTCTGTCTCTTCAGGTGGATGTCTTGATGAACTATTTGTGAGGTTGACTAAGAAGCAATATGAGGAAATTCTAGGCAAGTAGCAAATGCCTGTTTTTAAAATTGCCTTCCTACCAGGACACTAATCATACTGCTGTCCTGACCTTGGGTCAGCAACAGGAACAGTCTGGTCCCAAACAAAGGCTTTTAGGCTCTTCTCTGCATGTGGGTCCTTTCGGGCTGCTGGTGGCATGAAGCCACCGTCAAGAGCCCTGTGAGAACTACATAATGTAGCATAGTCAAGGGACTGAGCCCCAGGGATGATTCTGGTGGTGGTGGTGGATCACCAGGAACGATTTCCTTGTCTTCTCAGTCCCTCTTGCTGCATATTCAGACAAAATGCACGTTCCTGTGAGAGTTAACATGTGCTGCAGTCCCGAGACTGCAAATTTTGACAGCTGTAAAGCCCCAAGAAGATATGCTGTTGACATGGATGGATTTAAAGAAGAATAACTGAGAGCTGTTTTGAGAGCTGAATAATCTTCCTTATTTTTGTTTCTCTCTTTTTTTTTTTAATAACCCTTTCAGTAGTAAAGGCAACCCCCAGCAAAGGCTAGCATCTCATTGTTTCAGGCATCATTCAAATATGTGTTGAAAGGTTGCTTCGTTCAAAAGAATGTACAGTCTAAATAGGGCAGACAAGGAGATGTAGGAAAGACAACTGCATCTACACAAGAAAATAAAGTAGGACAGGGCCTGTTCTCTGTGTTCTCTGGCCCTTCAGGCCAGTCATGGTGTGTTTTGTGCCCACATGGCTAAGCACTCCCCTGTGGTGACTGGGAAAGGGGAAACTCCTCCATCCAAGCTGCCCACTGGGGCAGTCCCTGCTGCATGCTGTCCTCTGAGTGCATTGACATTGTCTGGGGGAAATCAAATCTTTATGAGCCAAAGCCATGTGAGAGAGTGTGTTAACAATTAAGCAGTGTAGGCAGCCATGGTCCAGTACTTGAGTCATCACCCCAGCCTTGTTTTAATTACCATTTGCATGAATCAATTTTTGACGAAGATTTTGTGGGAAACCCACAACAAATCCTGGAATCCAACCTATATCTGCTGATATATATTCCTCTGGTGCCTCAGACATCATTCCTTCCTTCCTATTCATTAATGTTTCTTATTCTTCCTGTGCTACATTAGTGTTTAGAAACAAGTCCTGCTGAAAAGTATCATGGAAAATGATACCCTACTCGAAGTAGATTGTAGGATCAACAAGTTGTTTACTTTGATAGCTGGTTTTACTATTTTAGGAGAACAGGAGTTACCTTCGTGGAGTAAGGCAGCATGTCAGGGGAATATGTTCATTGACCTTTGATTTCATTCACTCATACACCCTCTCTTTGGTCCTTGGCTTGGATATAACTGCTCATCTTGTATCTGCAGATCATCTGGAGCTACAGTTTAAAAATCTACTTTGAAATTATTTGTCTGCAAACTGAAGATTTGTCTCCAAACTGTGCAGCTGAGATTGTGTTTGGTTTTAGCATTGCCTCTTGAACAAGCACATACAGCACACCCTCCCACCCTGCCATTGAGAGAGTCAAAGACTGAAGCAGAAGAAAGACCAGTTACAAAGTGAAGTCTTTAGCCTCCAATTGTCATTTGCTGATATTAAAGGGGGAACTATCTGAAACACAAAATCCCTTTTTCACCCTAAGAAAAGTGCTATAGTGTCTTTCTTGGTGCAGGGCCAGGCATGGGTATGCAGTTCTTTGCCCACCTTGAGGGCAGGTCACAATAATTCAGAAGTTTGAGGCAATCTAGTCCAGAAAGCAACAACATCAGCAGCAGGCTTCCTACTATGCTGGGCATATCTGGAGATGTTGCCTTTGGAAAGAGACATCCTTCTTGCAGTCTATGAAGTCCAAGGCAAGCTCAGGGGAATATGGGAAAGTGACTGTGGTGGTTTTGGAAGTAATTCAACGTGGAAGCAGTCTTTCCATATCCTGCATACATGAACTGTGACTCTTCCTTGTCTTTGGTCAAGACATAAAAGGGAGCAGAGAAGGATTTTTGCCTTTCCCTATTACATGTGTGTGCAAGGACCACTGAATAATAACTTGACTGTTTCCTGGAAGGTCAATAGTGATGTGACCATTAAGAGCTATGTGACTTTTCAAGCCTCCTGATCCATAAAATCTGCATTCTACTCAAGAAACTGAAATAGAAGCACTGTTTAGTAGTAAACCAAAACATGTACTGCATTGCATTTTACATAGTTTCTGCAATATTTATACAAGTCGTGAACAGTAGTACAACAGGATTCAGGGGTGAGGAACAATGAAAATTACAAGACTTGTCTAAGGACATATATGAAGTATTTTGTTGAAGCAGACACTATTGGTTGTTCCAGACTGTGTACACACCCTGCAGAGAAAGAGTTGCCTTCTACTGGCTGTGTCAGCAGAGAAGGCGTTTGTAGACATTTGTAGACAGTGCTAAAACGTATCCAGCAACATTCAAGTGCAAGAATAAGACAACCTGGTGCTGGGGAAATAATAGACGACCTGGGGAATTAATTTGCTAAAGCAGAAAGGCTCCCCCTTGTGAAACGCAATGATAAGACCACTCTGGTCCCCTCAGCAACTAGATATTAAACATTCTCACCTGTAAGCTGGATAAGTATATAAGGTAGGAACATGCAATGAGTAATTGCTTCCAACTTGGGAAGAAAACTGAATTTCCTAAACCTGTCAAGCTCTATTGTTTCCAAACCCCACCCCATATTATTTTAATTTGCTTCTAGTTTATTAATTATAATCTAGTTTGCTAATTTTTGTCTCTCTGAACTGCAAAAGAGCAGCTCCCAGTCTGCAGCCTCTAGCTGATACTGCTGGCTGCTACTCCTGCTGCTGCTGTTGTTTCATCTGCACACACTTCTTCAAAACACTAATCATTTCATCAGCATTCAAAAAAAGACATTAAAGATGTGCGTGTATAATTCTTCCTTCCTTTGTAAGATGCAACAGTGGGGGTTACTCAAGGGAAATTCTTAAAATAAGGTCATTATTTAACTTCCACAGGCTGCTCTTTTCTTTCATCTGCAAGTTAATTTTTGAATATATTAATCGTTCATAGTAGAAGGTAGCAAGCAGACTGAAAACCAGTGGGATTGTTTCTTTAGTAAGTGGTAACATCACACTTGAAATTAATGAGCAGATCTAGATAAATGACTTGGAAAACATTTTTTTTCCTTTTGTTTATAGATGGAAATTAATTTCCTCCAGGAGAGAGATTCCATCAAGGCAAGGATGCTCAGAAGCTGTTCCATGAATGGGATCTCATGCTTATGTTTCATGAGTTTAAATTCTGAAAAATATAGTTGTGTTTATCTAATTCACACCCTGAACCTAAAGAGTTCACACACTCACACACACTCACACACACACACACACACACACACACACACACACACACACACACATGCACATTTACTTGTATGACTGTTTCCACTAGCATCAGCCCTGCATTTATATGCGCATCTGCAGGGTGTGCACCACAACGCTGCCTTTAGAGCAATGTCAAATTTATTGCTGTAGCAACAAGAACACAAAAGAGCATGAGTTGTACCCATGGTGCTGAGAGACATGACCCCAGCACATGCTGGACATGACCTCATGCTGGAAAGACACCTGCCTGGTTAGATGTTGCAGGCTCTGGCTCATGGTTCTGTAAGAGAGCTTGGTCAGTCTGTGGCTTTGGGCTCCCACACACAGTTTGTGTGGCTCTGGCAGAGGAACCATTTCCCTAAAGCCCAAGGTGCTCAGCTTCTGAGGCCAACTCCATGCCAGGGAACTACTGGGGGGAAAATCACCCTTTTCCAGTAAGCTAAATGTAAGGTGATCATGCACACAGTTGTGGTGCATTCCTTGGTCTGAGGTTGTCCCACAGCATGAAACCAGCACTTTATTGTCTGCCAGAGTTTATATTTAACAGAAAGACTGCTGCTTTACCAACCATTTAGGCCTGTGCATTGGACTCTTTCTACAGGTAAAACATAGAAGAGGACTGAAAAAGATTTGTAGCATGGCCCAGGGCAGAGTCTCAGTACATCGCCTGCAATATCAAGCTAGATATCTCTGCTAGAGAAGATTAATCATGCTGAATACTCTGAGGTGCTTCCCTTCAGCTCTCCATAGGAGCTAGTAACAACCCTGTGCCCACTGCTGCATGTGCTTTGGGGTGAGCCCTCCTCACCCCCCCTTCTCTTCATGCGAGTGCAGAAGGCATGCCCACTGCCCCAGGACACCAAGTCACCTGTGTCCAGCTGGGCATCTGCATCCTTTGGGAGTGCTATAACAATATCATTTACAAATTGCTTATGGGTCATAGGCTGAGGAATTTTAAAGTATTCTCTTAGCCATTTCAGTCCATTTGTTGTCCCAGTTGTTCTCTTGCAGACTGAAGCAAGGAGCAGTAAAAGATTGGTATATTTTTTTCCTCACTTCTTTTGTATGTGGAACTAAATTAGATCTCTGTGCTGCGACTGGGCTATAAAAGGGGCTCCAATGCAGGCAGGGCAGGTGATTCAAAACAAAAGGCTTCGATTGAAGGGGTTACAATACACAGAACCACTAATGTTATTCTGGGCCATTCAGTGTGGTTTATAGCATTGTATAACAACAAACAAAGATGAAACTCACAGTGCTTACTGACTCAAGACATTTTTTTCTTCAATCTATTTTCTCTCATTCATTTAAAGAATTTATCTTATAGGTTTGGAATGTTTCTGTGACTTTCTCCCCCTCCCCACCCAGACCATTTTCCTGTCCCCAAAGCCCCTTTTATCAAAGATATCTTTGTAAATAACCTCTTTTTCTTTCTGTGCACTGGGTTGTCCTGCCAAATTAGCTGTGCTGCCATGGAGATGTGGCATCAGCAATCCTTGTTCTTTTTCTGTAGGATTTCACTAGGTCCTTGTCTCAGGCCTTGACTGAATTAGAAAAAATAATGAGATATTGAGTGTAAATGTTGTACTCTTAACATTGCTGGTAACGATGCTGTAAGTGTTGTAATATTTCACGATGCAATGTGTCTTACCTTTTCTTTGAATACTTGTATCTGTTGGGTTTTAGTTTTTTCAAGCAAGATATCTATGCCTTTATTTAGCAAATAAGCTTGTTAGAGAGATAGTAATCTACATGTGTCTAAACAGAGAAGAAGATACATGAATCTTTTAGAAATTAAGTAATCTATTTATTTTTCTTATTTGACACTTCTAAAAACATGCTACAACATTTAGCAATATAATAATTAAGGCAATTTATTTACAAAATGGATGAAACAGTATCTCTGTTCTACCTACAGCTGGAAATGACCCTCCTGTAGGACTTGCTGCATGTACCACATGAGATACAACCTATTGCCCACCCACATCTCTTGTATCCTTTTGGACTGTCAGTTCTACGTGAGACAGATTGTTTCTGGAGGGTAAGGAAAGGGTTATTT
>NW_008682328.1:58270-90632 GCF_000695815.1 Acanthisitta chloris
CCTGATGGAAAAAAACCAACTCAAAACCAACTCTGACAAAAATTTCCCTGCAAGCTCCAGAAGGGAGCTTCTTAAGACAATAAAAATGTTTCTATAAATACATCACAACAAAAAGAGGACTAAGGACAATCTCCATCCTTTACTGGATGTGGAAGAAAACGTAGTGACAAAGAATGAGGAAAAGCCTCAGGTATTTAATGCCTTCTTTGCCTCAGTCTGTGATAGTAAGACCAGTTGTTTTCCAGGTACTCAGCCCCTCTAGGTGGAGGACATGGATGGCCAGCAGAATGAAGCCCCCATAATCCAAGGGAAAATAATCAGTGACCTGCTACAGCACGTAGACACAGACAGATTTATGGGGACAGATGGGATCCACCTAAGAGTACTGAGTGAGCTGACTCAAGTTGCTCACCAAGCTGCTTTCCATAATTTGCCAGCAGTCCTGACTCATTGGGGAGGTCCCAGTTGAGGGGAAGTTAGCAAATATGATGCCAATCTACAAGAAGGACCACAACAAGGATCTGGGGAACTACAGCCCTGTCAGCTTGACCTTGGTGACAGGGAAAGTCATGGAGCAGATCATCTCGAGTTCCATCATGTGACATGTGCAGGACAATGAGGGGATCAGGCCCAACCAGTGTGGGTTTATGAAAGGCAAGTCCTGCTTGATCAAGCTGATCTCCTACTACAACAGTGTGACCTGACTGGGGGATGAGGGAAAGGCTGAGGAAATTGTTTACCAAGGCCTTGGTAAAGCCTTTTTTGTCATTTCCCACAGCATCCTCCTGGAGAAACTGACTGCTCATGGTTTGGATGGGTTCACTGTTCACTGGATAAAAAACTGACTGGATGGTCAGGCCCAGAGAGTAGTGGTGAATGGAGTTAAATCCAGTTGGCCACCAGTCACTAGTGGTGTTCCTCTGGGGCCAGTTTTGTTTAATATCTTCATCGATGATCTGGACAAAGGGATTGAGTGTACCCTTAGTCACTTTTCAGATGACACCAATTGGGGTTGGAGTGTTGATCTGTTGATCTGCTGGAAGGCAGGAAGGCTCTGCAGAGGGATCTGGATGGGCTGGAATGATGGGTTGAGGCCAATTGTGTAAGGTTCAACAAGATGAAATGCTGAGTCCTGCACTTGGGTCACAACAACCCCATGCAGAGCTACAGGCTTGGGGCAGAGTGGCTGAAAAGCTGCCTGGCAGAAAAGGACTCATGAGTACTGGTTGATAGCCAGCTGCACACGAGCCAGCAGTGTGCCCAGGTATCAGCAACAGTGCAACCAGCAGGACTAGGGCAGTGATCTTCTCCTGTACTTGGCACTGGTGAGACCACACCTTGAGTACTCTGTTCAGTTCTTGGACCCTCACTACAAGAAAGACATTGAGGTGCTGAAGCCAGCCCAGAGAAGGGCAACAGAGTTGGTGAACAAGTTGCATGAGGATTGGCTGAGGGAGCTGGGGTTGTTTAGCCTGGAGAAAATGAGACTTAGGAGGGACCTTAACACTCTCTCTAACTACCTGAAAGGAGGTTGTAGACAGGTGGAGGTTACTCTTCTCCCAAGTAATGAGTGATAGGACAAGAAGAAATTACCTCAAGTTTGCCAGGGTTTTGATTGGATATTAGGAAAAATTTCTTCATCTAAAGGATAGTCAGACAATGGAACAGGCTGCCCAGGGAAGTGGTGGAGTCACCATCCCTGGAGGTATGTAAAAGATGTAGATGTGGCACTTGAGGACATGGTTTAGTAGTGGACTTGGCAGTGCTAGGTTAGTGGTTGGACTCGATGTTCGGAAAGGTCTTTTCCAACCTAATGATTCTGTGATTCTATGATTCGTGGGGAGGAATCAGATTTTCAAGTAGATTTATATTGCATGTCTGGAGTACAGTTTTCTCAAGGTAAGCCTTTAGATGGCAGACAGAAGTACTACAGAAGTTACTCCTGTCCATGCATTACAGTGAAGGTAGGTGAGCTTCCTAGTCCGAAGTTACCCAAAGTTCCTTGGTAAATGATGCACTTTTCCCTCTGAATCTTTATGTCAGTGACAGAACTAATAAGGAACCACAAATACCATCCTGAGACCTGACAAGTGGTTAAGCAGCAGTGAAGTTAGATAATGAGGGTTTTTTTCCAGTTTTCACTCCCCTGAGGGAGACTCAGGGGAATTTTTGAATGAATTAATGGGGAAAGAAAATGCAGAGGTACATTTTGAAATTTCAGTTTTCCAGGAACATTTTTTTTGCATTGCAGTGTCAGTTTCCTGTTCCTCCTCAGAAGATGTCAGATCAATGGCTTTTTTAGCAGAAAGAAGCAATAGAAAATGAACAAAAATAAATTCCCTAGGAAACTTCACCTCTCCTCCCCTCCCCACCACTGACACTGTATTTGCAAAATAGGTCAATGTTCACATTGAAGCCAGTGAGTTTGCACAATCACTTCCCTTTATGAAGATGTCATCTTATGGTATTGACCCCTTCCACAGCTGCTGGAAATTCCCTCAGTGCAGCTACCTGTACAAACCCTGCACTGCAATGATCCTGACTGGAGACAGGATGACTTTGCAATCAATCATCATTCTCATTGCTAACAAGTACAATCCAGAAGAATAAAATGTAAGAAAGTCTTTCTGAATTTACTTCCTCAAGTGTCCCTTACAACATACAGTATGAGAAAAGATGATCTCTAGAGCAACTGTAATTTCTTGGTGAAGTTCCCAATTTGAGTAGCACAATTTACAGATGGACCCTCCATGCACTGCTCTAGGGCATGAATTGCAACAGTGCCTAAAATGGTTCCCAAAAGGCCCAAAAGGGCATTTGTCATTGAATATGTGACAGATGTAAGTGTACTGAGTGGACACTGGTGTAAAGCTAATATGTGTTAGCTGAAGTTAGTGATATAGCACTAATGCGATGTTACAAATTTTAAAGCTACAAACTATCAGAAAATTCCTAATACTGAAGAGAATTTTCTGCTCCAAGATCTCCTTTGCTGTTCATTCAGCTTCACCATGCCTCAATGGGTTCAGTATTCCCTGCTCCCTTCTTGCAACTCTAACCGCAGATGACTCAAGCTTGACATTTGGGGTTGGGCTTGGGGACACAGACCAAGCTCCAAGTTACTCTCAGCTTTGGAGGAAGGGGATGTGTTGGTCTTTCTGCTGCTCAGTAGCAACATCTGCTGGCTATTGAGGACCAGCTGTTATGAAGCCCAGTTAGAGGCATCTGGCTGGAGAATAGTTAAGACTTTTCAACATAGACATCTTGAGCAACATGTTGTTGAGAGGAAATGAGGTGCTAGAAGTAATTATGGACCATGTGTTGGTTGGGCTAGGGTAAAACACTTTGGAGCAGAAAGACGTTCAAGACTGCTGCACTGGATGAAGCTCCTCCTCTGACTGAGACCACAAGAAGAATAAAATATTCACCATAATTTGCTCACCACTATTACATCCTTTGGTGGAGTTGGAGCTTGCAACTGTAACAACTGCTAAAAGCAAAGAAGTGATTTCATTGCTTTTAGAGGAAAAGGTTTATGAGGCAGTAGGATGGCAAAAGTCAGGATCAACTCCCTCGCATCCCAGCTAGACCACAGCAGGTCATTCCAGGAGAAATGGAATATTTCAGTGCCATCCCCTTACCTGAACAGCTTTTCTTGTTCTCAAAACTCAGCACTGGCTCAAGATATGTGGCACAACTCTTCAGGCTATCACTACTATGGTTACATCCTCCTGGCTTGAAACTCCATGGTTTTAGGAATCCCCTTTATTTTCAAGTGGTTACTGCCTGTGAAATGGCAAGAAGGGGAAGCATAAAGTGTATCCCTTATCTCCTTGCAGAAAAACCCAACCAAATAATCACATATGTTTATCTGAGACACTGTAAAATTAAACTGAGGATTCATGATGAGAAATTATAGAACATCTGGAGGTGTTCAAGAAAAATGGAATATTAAATACTTCATTGCAATTTTCTCCTACCCTATGATGCTGGGTCAGAAAGTGGTGTTACATCACACTGTCAGAAATTGTTGACTGTATTACTGTTAATAGGACACAGTACCTATTCCCATCCTACTTGGACCAGTGGAAGAAGCGAGGACTGTCTTTCTTATGAAGCTGAAACAACTGTGAATGCCAATTTTCATGCATAAAAATAAGAGACACCTTCACAATGAAACAAAGGCAATGTTTTCAGGAACATTTTAAGAAATGCTATTCCTCTCAGCATGGCATGCATTTGTCTTTCAAAAGTATGTTTCTACAGCTGCTGAATGTAAAATATTATTTATGTAAGCACATACTTACTATTTAAAATGGTGATTATCATGAATTTGAATATGTTAAAAGATATTTTGACATTTTAAATCAGTTCATAAAACACTTACTGTCCCCAGCTGTAGTTAACCTAAATATAAAACCAAAGCTCTGCAGTCTCAATATTTTGCAGTTTCTCTTACTGTATTTAAACCTTGTTTACACAAGGGAAATATTCTTTCATTAGTGCATTTGAGGTAAGAATAAACATGGTAAATACCACAGGCTAAAAGAAGCTGACATAATGAGAATGTGAAGATAGAATATTGGATTATTTTCTAATATTTGTCCTCTGAAGAGTGCACAAATGCTCTTATAAGTATCTCAGTATCTGATGGTTCTTCAGATCCAAATAAGCATCACTACATTCTGAAATTCTCAACTTTCTAATAATATTTAAAATAGTCCAAAAAGTTGGCATTCTTTCAACAAAATAAGGTTGAATCAAGGTAAGACAATTATTTGAAAGGTCAAATAAGACTGGTTGCTATGAAGCAAAATCCATTTCCTGTTCTACTGTTTTGGCATTACATGTTTTTAGGAGGGAGTTACTTTAATGACTACAGGCATTGTCAGCAATGTTTGCTTGTAACTTATTGTAGAAGACCCCTACAGATAATTCAGTCATTCTTTTTGATCTTCATTGTACATTATCTTAACAGAGCTTAACATTTCTAACTGCAGAGTCTACTGAAAGAAAGAATAGATTTAATAAGAAAAATAACTTTCAATAGTTCAACAATATCTTAAGATTCTTTCTTTACATGAATAAGCACCTGAGACTCAAGGGACTCAGAATTTACATAAATTCAAGACTGATGAAATATAGTTGTGATTTTTTTTCTGGTGAAGGAAGAAAACCAAAATATTGACTCCTGACCATAAAGATGAAGTCATAACTTATCTTTTGATATTTTGGGCAAGGATGTATATGAAAGACATAAGTAAAACAGAAGTGTTATATGTCTGCTGCTTTTGCAGCTTCTGCACAGGTTTTTATTCATTTCCATCTTTCTTACGACTTAAAAATGTTTTATGGAGTTTTTTATCATAAGTCATATTGAAGTTGTTATTCAGGTCTTTTGCTTAATAGTCTACCTCATGTAAATGGCAAATTCTACATAAGCTTCAGCAAATTTTATGGCAAATATTACTGATTTTTGTGATCCATGCAAAATAAATTTGTTGCTTATCCTAGGGTGGATCCCTTCTTTTTAGAGACTGGACCTTGTTTTTCTGCTTTAGTGTTAAAATTGCATAGTCCTTACAGAGATATATAACTACTCATTGAAAATACAGAAATAGTGCATAAACTCAGGCTTTGATCATGATCATTATCTGTCCTGCCCTCACCTCTAGTTGCCTATGGACACCTTTTCAAATATTATAGCATTAAGCCTATGATGAACTTAAAGAAAAGCACCTTTAGACACCAAAATGTTAAATTTAAGAATAATCCTAGCCACAGCTCTTAAATACACATTCAGATTACAGCTGAAATAATTTCTGCATAAAATTTAGCAAAAGTTTGCATCCTCTAGTTTTAAAGAAGCAACTTAATGTGACTGTCTGGGATGTGAAGCATAAGACTCTACGTCAAAAAAAGGGGTGAGGGAAAAAAGTGTTTAGAAATATTAGCTCAGCTCCAGGGTGTGTAAGCACTCTCAAAACTACACTTTATCTCCTAGTTTGTTACCTTCCTTAGCACAGGCTGCTCCACATACCAGCAGAAGTTTTGGTGCAAATCTAGTGGGATTTCCACCTATTTTGAGGGACCTATCCTCGTATTCACTAACTTTGTTGGATAAGAACACATTATACCAGGCCTGCCCCTACCATCAGAGAGTCCACATCTCTTCCAAACTCTGTCTCAGAGGTATGAAACTGCCCTCTTGGAGTCCTCCAGACTTCTCAGCAGCTCCACCAAAGCAACGCAATTTGGCAAAGGTGCCTATGAACCAGACAGAGCTCCCCCAGTCACTTCAAGGATCTTGATTAAAGCCTGTGTTTGGAAAAGAACAACACTACTGAGGGCTGTTTGCTTCAGGACCCTGGTCTGGAGTCACCACTCACTGAGCTTTTGCAAGGAAACATATTGCTAATAACCTACAATGGTTGTTGCATATTCGACAATATCTCTTTCCAGAGATTTCCTTTCTTACATCCTCTTTTCTTACATGATGCAGAAGCACAAAAACAGAGGACCACATTAAAAACATGTTTTAACAGACCAAGTCTCACATACAAACCTATATTCAGAATTTTCATTTCATATGTGTAATTCAGTGAAGTCTTAGGACATCACAAAAGAAAAGACAGTTTTGCACCCTGCTTTGTGGTGAACTTTTTG
The DNA here is from genome assembly GCF_000695815.1 of Acanthisitta chloris. Taxonomy (NCBI): domain Eukaryota; kingdom Metazoa; phylum Chordata; class Aves; order Passeriformes; family Acanthisittidae; genus Acanthisitta; species Acanthisitta chloris. Next base: position 64,937 of record NW_008682328.1, read on the forward strand.
TTACAAGACTGTGACTTTAGGCTAAAATCTACACTGAAAAATGAGGTTTAATTAATGGTTATATTGTTTTAGGTCACTCTGCTAAGGCTGGATTAATTGATTCATCCTTCTTGTTACTGGTATAACAAATCCAAGAAACAAAGGCTGGTCCCTTCTAATTGCAGGCAGGTGGGATGCTATGTGCCAGTCCTCCTCTGCTTTCTACAAGCCTGGAGCTCTGCTTCTCTTACCCACCCCTAGCACAGAGCAAGCAAGGAATGGAAACACCTTGGCTTCTCTACAGTTACTCACCCAGCTGAAATAGGCACAACCCATCAAGGAAACTGTCTTATTTCAACAATTCAAAGCAAAACAAAATGCCCACAAAAATCAAAACTGTTCAAAATGAATGTTCAAGCACATTTTTCACAGTGTTGTCTGGGACAAGTTCCCAAAGTAAATTTAACAGCGAAAATCCTTTGTTGCCAGATTAAGCCCTTGCACAAATATGTTTTTGCTTTAGCAAAGTTCAAGCGAGGCTGAAAGCGAGGCCAGAGTGAGCTTAAAAGGGTCCCAGACAGGTTGCATACTAAAGAAGGAGGAGCTGAGTATTTTGAACCAGGTTTGGAGGGGGCAGGCCAACACTGTATTTATTTGAAGAATCAGCAAATTAGCATCGGAGCTGGTTAATAACTATGATACAAGTCCTTAAGAGCAGAGAGTCTTGTATGCATCAAGCAAGATTGTCATCTGGTAGAGATGTACAAAATGCCAGTGTGAAATCGAGCATGCCACTTAAATCCTGAATCCTGCCTTCTGCCACTTTTCTGGTCTCTCTAGGACATATTTCTTCCTGTTGCAGTCATGGTCTGATACTAAGCCTTTAAGACTAGATGTCTGGAGTGGATCAATAAAGACCACAAGATGTTTAAATGTAACTAACAGAAGTAAATGGCAGAGTAGATCCTGCAGAGCCTGCAGCAGTGTCTTCAAATAAAACTTACCTTTCCTTCAGACACATTACTGCTAATAAACCACCCAAGTCTGCAACTCCACGAGCTCGCCAGTCGGCTCTTAAAATAGCTTCACCTGCATTCTGGGGTTTGGATTGCTGCTGCAAGCCCTTCCTTTTTTTTTTATTCTTTTGACAATTACAGTATGTCTCACTGCAGTAAAGAAGTGAAGCGATAAAGACACATTTCTGCTAGTGTTAAGTATGTGGAATTTACTCCTTGGCATTTCTGTTAATCAGAAACATCTAGAATAAAAATGTTTCTGGTAGTCACCTTGGGGTAGTGAGCTTCTGTGTTTGGTTGGTTGCCTGTGAAAGGCACCAGGCTGCAAAGTGTGCCTATCTCAGATGTATCAACTACTGTTTTTGCTGACCTTTGTTGAGGCAGGGGGGTTGGGAAAAGGAAATAAGGTCATGATATCATTCTCCCAGATAAATGCTGGCAACACAAGTAACAGTCTGAGCACTGTTCGTTTCAGAAGCATACTGGGAAGAAGAAAGCTGTTTGGGAAGGCAGGTGGGAAAAATGAGGTAGGCTGCAGGTTCACAACTGTTGTAATGTTGGTTTATGGCTGTTTTTCATCTGTACGTTCAATATTAGCTTGTTGTCCATCTCTCAGGTTTGATCCACAAATGATTTGACTGTTTCCTTCCACTGGTCTACATTTCAGCTCTACTGCCTGCTATGCTCCCAGCAATAGAGGTGAGACTTTGATGTGAACCTTCTTCCCCACCCCTCCTTGACATGCCTTCCCCAGCTGCCACTGGGCTCTCACACTGCTGCCTGGGGATGTTCCTGCAGTTCTCCCCAGTCACTCCGGCCCTCTTTGAGTGGAGTCAACAAATGGATGACAAGCTCTGCCATTCCTGCAAGCTTAGGCTGGGGGTGCCTGGGAAAGGAGCACCTAACACTGACCCACCAGGGCTGCTCCCTTGGCTCCCTCCTCAAGAGATAATGGCTTCCTCAGAGATGACAGTAATTCACAGCTCTCATGGCAGTCCATTCCTCTTGAAAGTTTGTGAAAGATGCTTTTCACTTTCCATCAAGTACTCATTCTGCTGACCACTGTCTAGATAGCCATAAAATCCTACATTTTCTGCAGCAACCATCTTCTACTCAGTTGTGAGGAATAGGTTTCTCTTCACATCCAGCCTATGGCAGAGAAATGCATAATGTGTATTTGACCATACAACAACACCTTCTAGAGTGTCCTTCCCATATGAGTATAAGAATGCTTTTTTCTGTCATTCTGAATGTTTCCAGGAAGCTTACTGTACACAAAGGGATCCTCATCTTCCCCTCTGCCTAACATGGGTCTTCTGCATACAGAATATCATAAAATTTAAACTTTGCTTGTCATTCTCTTGTGCTACCAAAACACACTGCTTTTACTATCTGATATTGCTATTAAGTGCTTAGTAGGTCCTGCTGATGTTTCTGCTTTTTATGCTTCTTTTTTTCAACACCTACTCCTCTAAATGTTCAATGTGTATTTAATGCAATTTGGATTCCTTTTTGTTATGCACTCCACACAATTCAAACTCTTCCAGGTTACCGTTGGAGTTTTCCTCCCTGCTTTCACTGGCGTTTGCGTCACCACAAATTTGGTATAACTGTATGTAATGTATGGTTTATCTCGTCCAGTCCTAGTGGCACCCCACTGGACACAGGACATCACCATTCCTTGTTACCTGCTGTTTGCATCATCCAGCCAATTCCTAGATTTTGGTGCTTTTACCCAGGTTGGAATTAATTTGAATTTCACTTTTGCAGGCTAATTTCATGAGGCAAGGTATCAAAGGCTTAAGAAAATGCATCCACTGTACCACATTCCTTCCATTGTAATTAGATTTTAAAAACTATCAGTGCTGCCAGGAATAATTGGATTTCTGGAAACCTACTCAGAGAGGAGTGTGATCTGAGATGGGCTTTGAATGAAGTGCCAGTAACTCTTACATGCTAATACCCGTTCTTGCAAGTCACTCAACTTCCCTACCTCTCTTTCCTTAAATGTGAAGAAAGAGGAATTAAACTGTAAAATGAGAATTGCTGTGTTTACTTGTTTCTTAAAGGTGCTAAGAGCTGATTAACGGTGAAGAAATATGCAACAGTGTTATTCTGTTTCCCCAGCTTCTGTTGGAATTAAGTGACTTAATATAGTGAATGCACTCATGCTTAAATTTCAGTCATATTCTGGTCCTTTCAGCATTCCCATCCTAAACCCCATTGTGATTAGTGAAAATTAAACTAAACTTTAAAGATTATCACCAGCCTCACTACTTTACTTTTTCCTTAAGAGCATTTCTAATTCCCATTTCAACTTCATTTGTAGTTCAAGGTCTCTTTAAATCTGTGTACATATTCACCCAATGTTCAGTGTAACTTCACCAGGTTCCCTCAATCTTTACAAATATTTCATCTTAGCTCACTGGTCTGTGGGTCTGTAATTTTTCTTGATATTCCTTCAACTGTTTTTTCTCCACAGCTGCATAGATAATTGTTTACCTGAAAACTGCTGGGGTGAATACACAAGATCCACAAGTTTTCTGGAGTGCATTGATGATCACTTTCTGACACAGGTGACTGAGAGCTGACAAAGGGAGATGGACCTAGTACCCACAAAGAAGGAAGAATTGTTAGGAAGGCTGTGATGGTTTGGGATGGCCTTGACTGCAGTAAAGACCAGAACCCAGGAACTAATGTATGGTCAGTCTTACCTCAATCCCTGAGAAGGTGATGAAGTGCATATTTCTGGAAGTAATGTTCAAATATTAAGGACAAGTAGGTGACTAGGAGTGGCTAACATGGATTTGCAACAGGGAAACCATGTTTGATCAATCTAAGAGCCATCTATGATGAGATGGCTGGCTTGGTGGATGAGGTAAGAGTGGTAAAAGATGTTTCTTGACCTCAGTAAGGATTTCAACACTGACTGCTTTAAGATCCTCATAGAAAAAAAATGATGAAATATGGACTAGATAAATTGACAGTGAGGTGGATTGAAAGCTGGCTGAACTGTTGGGTTCAGTAGGTTGTGTTCAGTGGCATAAAGTACTACTGGCAGCCAGTCATGAATAGTGTGAGTCCAGATAGTGATGCTGGGACCACTGTTCAGCCTGGAAAATAAAAGGCTTAGTGGGGATCTTATGGATGTGTATAGATACCTGATGGGGAGGACTGAAGAAGAAGGAGACAGACTTCTCAGTGGTGTCCAGTGACGGCACAAGAGGCGATGGCACAATAGGCAATGGACACAAACTGACATACAGGAAATTCCATTTAAAGGTAAGAAAAAACTTTTTGCAGGTATTGTGGTCAAAGTCTGTCACAGGTTGCCCAGAGAGGTTGTGAAGCCTCCATCCTTGGACATATTAAAAATGCATCTGGATACAGTCCTGGAAACCTGCTCTAGCTGTCCCTCTTTTGAACAGGGTGTTGGACCAGGCAGTCTCCACGAGTCCCTTCCCACTTTCAGCTATTCTGTGTTATTCTGTGGAATGGATCTGTAGAGTTCATTCCAACGAGCTACTGGAAAGTGACAAGGGAAATCGCTTTACTTAGCAACCGTGTCTGTATCTTTTATGGCTACTTGTGTCCTACTCTGAATTTGTCTTGATATCACATCTTTCCTGTGCTACACGTGGAAGCCCATAGAGCTTTGATCACCCACAAGACCTTGGTTCCAGGAGGTTGCTCGAGATTTCTCAGGAATTTTTAGGACAAAAATCCAAAGAACTTCTATTGCTGACCTGCTTCAAGTTTACCCTTGTAATTCTCAGATTTGCAAAAATCCAAACTTGATTGATGCAAACATTTTGATTGATTTTAATTGTGTTCCTTATGTCAGTTTATGTCTCTACTGCCCCAAAAGATCCCCTGTGGAGTGTGATGCTGGTGGTGCTCTCCTGCAGTATCTCCTCTTATGTTTTGACATGACTTTGGAAGATTAGCAAAGAAACACAGGATCCCTTACTTTCAATGCACTGTTCCCTGTACTCAGCTGAACAAACTGATGTGGTGGAATAAATGACCCAGTTAGTACCAGTGATGAGGTTGCTGCTTCAGCTGCACCATACTGTGACAGACAGGCTGAAGAACTGATGAAGGCTGACATTGAAACTCCTGGCTTGGAGGCAATGCAGCTGGCATTTGTGAGAGGTTTGCAGTTAAGGAGGATACTGATATCTGGGTACAGCAGCTTAGTGGGATCCTTGCTATGGTAAAGCAGGGCAAATGTGACAGGTCTGCAGCTGTGAACTTGTGCATGGCAAGCTGAGACCTGCCTTGTCCTCACACATCCCTCCTGGGTCCAGGAAACTTAATTAATCCTTTGTGACTCTCACTTCATACTACGCTTAGTAAGTGGTGTTAGAAACTGCAACTGTGAACAGGACAGCGAGACCCTGTCATGCACAGTTAGAAAGTTGATGGGATTGGGGTGTGCATATACCAGGTGGAAGAAAGGTAAGTTTTGCTTTTTTGATGTTCTCAGAAATACTCCAGAAGTTATCTTATGATCTGAGAGGCCTCAAAGGGAGTTTCAGCTCTGCTATAAATTGTTCAAGCCATGCTGGTTCCAAGGCCCATGAAAAGTTTGGAGTGAACCTGAATGCCATAAAAATCCTTCCCCCCCTTTCCACTCTATACTGACAAGCATTCTCCCTTCTGTGTTTCCCACTGGAGCTCAGGATTTTACAAGCATTGGAATCCAAGAGAGGACAGGGAAAAAACAGCTCCTGATGTGTCACTGGATGCTGCCCATTTCCTTTGCTGGCTTTCATATGTGTGCTGGTTCTTGTTTGGCATGTGGGATACTTTCCACTCCCTGGTATTTTTTGACTCACGGGCTTAAGCTTTGGAAATAACTTTTGAAATGTGCTGATATGTTTTATGAAGCATATCAGTATTACACATCTAAAATATGCCTGTGAGGGATCTTACACTGTTTCCTTTGACATGGTGCTGAGACAGAGAACAGTTGCAAACTGGCTGCAACACAGTTGGGTGTGCTGTAGGGAACCCAACTGGCCCTCTAAGCATCAAAGAGGAAGTGCATTAATGAGGGGTGACACATCACTGCTGTAGTCTGAGTAATTGTAACTTTGACATTGAAAAGCAAATAAACCTCTTGAAGAAGTATACATGGTTTACAGGAGCCATCACTTCCTCTTGAGTAAGATGCAGCCTCCAAATTCTGTTATGACTTGTCAGGATTAGGTAAACCACATAGGTGGGCTTGGCATTAGCTTCATTTCATTCACTCTTCTTTCCACAGTATGTCTAAGGGGTAGCAGTAAAACTACGTAACAGGAATATAGCCAGAGGAATAAGGGCAGTGTTCATCCCTGCAGGCAGAGGGGGGAGCAGAGGGTGCAAAGCCAAATTGTCATGGCTGAAACAAAAGTGTGAGTAGCTGGAGACGTCTCTACTGGTGCCCTTTTCTCTTTTCTGAGTGGCCATTGGTATAGCCTTTCTTCTTGTCTTGGCTGCTACTTCTCTGAGGCTATTTCTAACGTCAGTATCCTTTGAAGAAGGTGGTCAGTTCAGTGACTGAAAAGCCAAAAGAAAAGAGGTGACAATGAACAGCAGCAAGATAGTTTTGGAAGAGGATGCTGATTCTTCACAGCAGCAGCTGGTCAAACATTTTAAATTTTCAGGTGCTTTTCAGATACGTGTATATCTTTGGGCTTGTCTCGAAACAGAAGCCTAAATTAGCTTTGACTAAAATACTGCCATCCATACTGACTCAGGTACAACTGCCTCTCCCCTCTGCAAAGAGAGAAGAAGGAAACGGAGTCAGAAGTAACTGGGTATCCCTGTGTCTCAAGGCTGTCTGAGGACACATGAACATCAGATTATATTGCTACAAAGGTGCAGAGGCTGTTACATACCCCAGAGAACTCTGGTGCTGGCTGATGATACCGAATGTTTATTGACTAGAGGAGGTAAGGAGAACATACCCACTGTCACTACACCTGTATAGAATACCTGTTCATTTCCTACCACACACTAGTGACTGCAGTCCCAGTTCCATACCTCATCCCACCCTATGTCATCCCATGACATGCCATCACATCCCATTCATGTTGCCTCTGCATCCAGCCCTAAAGTTGTGGCAGCAAATGGGGGCTAGACAGTATTTCTTTTTTTTTTTTTGGGTATTGCTCAACATACAGCCATGGGACTTAAATCACTGACAACATCCAAACTTTGGTCTAAATGTAGAGAAATTAACCCTCTTCTGGGCAATGCTGTTTACAAACTGTACTACCCAAGCACTTTGCACATACTGATGACCTTTGCTGCACAACAGCACAGCTGGAGAAAACATAAGAACAGCCTCACTGATGTACCCATTGTTTTTTGATGCCCAGCTCAGGACAGCTAGGATTTGACTAGCAAAGTATGCAGAGCTGTATTGCTTGCAACACAACCAGACCCCTACTTTCTAGCCAGGACACTGCAGGAGCTTTGCAGCAACTCACCTCTTCCTAAAGGAGGTGTCTAAAGTATGTTAGCTGAGACACTCTGTACAAATGCATGTTTCCTATCTTTGACTGTCAAAGAAGTGACTTCTCTCAGAGGAAGATGGGATGTCTGGAATGAGGTGACATGAAGCCCACTTGTGAGGTCAGATCACAGCACAGCACTTTGCAAGTGCAGACTGCATTTCTCATCTAGCCATGCTCTCCCTGAACTCAGGTTTCTGTCAGAGAACAAGAAGACAGTCAGTGATCCCTGTGAATATTTGGATGTCAGGGTTGTCAGCCAGCCAGTAATCTTCTTTTCTTGTTGTGGTAGATCACTCTTTACCTTTCTAGGAGGGCCTAACTCATCAGTTCCCACCTTCACAACACAAGATGCTGAGAATCCAAAGATAAAACCAGAAATGCTTGTGGGTTGACTGTGGTTTTAAGAACTATGTATATATGGTGGGAAAGTTGAAGTGTAACAAATTATTGAAGGCATTGGGTGGAGAAGTGTTCCCACAAACATCACAAACATCCTGGCTGAGAGGTCCAAGGCTGGCTGTAGCCCCTGACAAAAGAGGGGCAGTGAGTGTTCCCAGAGGGGTTTGCATCTGGCTCAGCTGGGTTGGAAAGAGGCTGTGCACCTGTGGGCTCTGGAGATGCAGCAAAGAGGAGTAGAAAGTCATGACTGCCTCTTCTCTTGTCTCTCTCTTCTCAGAAACAGCTGAAACAGAGCTGCCTCTTGACTGGTAGGGGAGACTGGCTGTGCTAGCTGGGGACTCTGGGTGGGCAGGAGGGTGTTTGATGCCAGCTGGGACAGGACAAGTACATGACAGCTGCTGGTTTACTGTAAAGGAAATCCAGAGTGCCCCATTTTGTAGCAGCATGTTGCATCTGTGCAATATTCTACCTAGAGTAAATGTATCTACAGGTAACCTCTGTGTGCCCTTTCGCTTGCAGTCAATGCACAAGCCCCTGAAGAAGAATGTGTGGGATTCACCTTTGTTTGTGCCTGGTGCACATCCTGCTGAGGGGCTTTGGAGAATGTCTGTCTCCAGCAATGGCCTCGGGGGATGCACTGGGGAGTTTGGCTTGCAGCGGAGAGCAGGACTGGGAAGGAGCTGCCATCTGCTAACACTCTGAGGATAAACAGACTGTTTTTCCATTACCACACTGTTTGTGTTGTAGAAGTAACCAGAGGACACATTTCCAGTCTACAGCCTGGTCTGTTTACTTGCTCTGAAGGGGCTTGAAGGGGGAGCAAAGGCAGCATGACCTGATGATCCAACGTGTTAATTGCTGTCATTAACTTCTACCTTCTACCAGAAGGAGGTGGGAACCTGGGGAGCCACTAAAAGGGCTCTGGAGCTGTACAGAGGAACACTCTGGCTCCCACAGTATTTCATAACAGACCAGCTTCTTTAGTAGAGCCTTTGCTTAGCACATAACTCACAGATGAATGTAATGGCAATATTTATGGCCCATCTCAACTTGTTGAGTAACCATTTTCCTCATAAAGTGGCTGTGGGGAACCAGGGAGAGGCTGGACCAGGCAGGACATGCACTCCATAGGTCCAGATTTTCATGGGTGACAGCTGACAACAAAACAAAAAAAACCCCCAAAAAACTAAAACCAAAACCAAACCCAAATAAACAAACAAAAAAAAAAAGACAGTAAAAACTATGCTCTTTGAGATAAATGCAAAATCCTAGAACATAGTAGAGCTTCCCAGGCCAGTTGGGAAGCTTTTATTACTGTTATTTAATTTGCTGTATTAAATTGTTACTTTTATTACATACCTCTGAAGTGGGATGGGGAAAGAAAGTGTTTGCGATATGAATAATTTTTGGGGGTGAGTAAATAGATGTCACAATGGCCCAACAGTAAGCAGTCGCTCCACCAAATCACAGCCTTCCCTTTAACACAGATACTTATAAATCAGGCAGGAATTGTTTAGCTTTTTCTTCTTATTGAGTTTGTATCCCTTAGGTGGGTGACATGGATTTGAGGGATTTAAAGAATATAAGAATATCAAAATGTGCAGTAATAAATTCTATTTATTTTCCCAATACAGAAAATCTAACATAAAATGTGCATTAATATCAATTTCCAGTGGTTAAACTGCTAACAGTTTGAGGCCAATTAGCTTTAGATTATTTTGGTCTTTAAATGAGTCCTTATTTTGACTTTGTACAACTCCTTGGTCTTCCAAGAAACTCAACTCTGGACTGGAAGTCTTGAAGGAGGAAGTCTCTGGAAACACACTTTGTGGTGCTTCCTTCTAGTTTTGAGGACACTTTTCCCTCTGCATCCTTGGGTAGGTAGCACTGAAAAGGGGAGCAAGGAATACAGCATCAAGTAATTGCAATATGAAGTTTGGGAAGATGCATATAATCATAATCAGAGAGAATAAAAAAAATCCTTCTGGCTTTTGACAGCCATTTGAACTGTTTCTGTCAACAGCTGCTAGATTTTTCTTTTCTTTTTTTTTTTTTTTTTCTCCCCTTCCTTTCCCCCAAATTGACTAAGCTAAAGTCTGGAAAAGGAAAATCTTACTATTTATTTTTTACCAAAAGGGTCTCCACTGACATAATGCAATGTACATAACAATGATTCTATGCTAGCTAGAGGTACAAAGGAAGTGTGCTGTGTCTGGCCCTAGAAAGAGAGGTTTCATGGGACATTTAAGGATCAGTTGATGCCACAACTACTCTGCTTAGGAGCCACCAAGCTCTGGTCTCTCACTGTGAATGGTGGTTGCATCTCTCATATGACTGAGACCACAGATAAGGGAACAACAACTCTGTTCGCACCATTTGCTCTCTGTGGACACTGAAGAGTCTTTTTAAGGGGAGTAGATGGAAGCAGGTTGGCCCAATGAAGAGGGAGACCTTTGTTCCCTCCCACACATCACTGGGTCATTCAATGTGGGTAAGCAGACTTGGGATAATCCAGCCACAGTGAAGCAATCTCTTCATGTTCACAATACCAGAGGAAGAGTACAGCTCTTCATTGCTGCCAGCATGTGCTTAGGAGGTGGTAGTTCACTGACTCAGCTTGCCTACAATATAAAGTTGTGACAGTAGAGCATGAGGAGATCCTTGATGTAGCAGGGTGGGAGACAGTATTTTTACATGGCAGAGTGTAATATCACATAGCATGACCATCTAGAATTGCAACAGCAGGATGGACTGGGTTGTTGCCCTCCTGACAAAGCATCCCTCCCTCTCACCCACATGGCTTTCCTGCTCTTGGTTCTGGACCAAACTCACTTAGAACTGTCTCAGGGATGAAGACACTCAATTTAGTGGTCAAGATGTACCAGCTTTCCATTCAACTATCTGTGAAAATGTATATATTGTTAATGGACCTAATGAAACCTCACACTTGCTTTCTGTCAGTGTCAGAATTCTGCTTTTCATTGTTAATTGTTGGCTCTCTGTCACTTGATTATTAATAAAAAGCTGGATTTATTTACTTGGCAGGCTGAACCAGTCTTATTAAAACAAGGCTTGGATGTAAACAATCATTATAGTCCATCTAAATACCAATTTATCATTAAAAACATATTCATATTAGATTGATGCTTGTGTGGGACCCAACCATGCAACTTCTTAGTCATATAGATAAATGAACTTGTACATGTAGTCTCAATTAATTCAATGGGACTACTCATATGAGTAAGGACTGCTCAAATGAGTAAGAGCTGAGGGATCTGGCCCTTAGGGAAACATATTTATGACTTTGTTGTTAATTCTCATGGCTTATGTTTTCAATAAGCAAATGGTATTAATTCAGCTCACAATAGCTTCTTAATTAACCTCCGTACATCAGAGGCATATTCAGGAATCTTAATTTAAAGCATTACTATCTAAGCATGTCATCATCCATCCCATTCCCGAGGGTAACAATTGACTCTGTACACATGGCAAATGCTAATAGTGGGTTGACACAGTTCAAAGAGATTCACATAATGAGTGGGAAAGGCTTGGGGATGGTCTGCATGGAGATACCATATCAAACTGGTTACATTTCTTAAATATGTTATGTCCACACAGAACAGTTATTAAAACAAGTGATTTGGCATCACAAATTGCAGCAAGTAATTCTCACTTTGACAGGAATATCTCCAGTTTTAAAGAGTTTGTCAGCTACAGGATTTGGGTCGTCCCTTTTCTGTTAGTCTCTCACCCTCCTCTAGGTGCCCAAAGATCCTTGGCTTCAGCTGTCTTTGCTATATGCCATCCTACCCTTTTGACACAGGGATGGTGTCCTCAGGGTACCCCCAGATCACAGCACGCCCTCACCACCTCAGCCCTTCTTAACCTGATTGATGCCCAAGACCACATACAGGCCAGAGAATCTAACCGGGGAACATTTATGAGACCAATAAAAACCTGTGTGATCCGTACATGTACCCTGAAAAAGCAAACAATCAGTTCCTACTAACACTTGCGGGAGTTTGTGTACGAAGAGGCGACGCCATTATCATCTTCTTGAATATCTCATGATCACCTTTATTATTTACAAAAGTGATTCTTTTATACACACCTATTATAAGCACCCACTTATCATTGGTTAACTACTGTTACTAGCCCACCTTACACACAACATAATTGGTTATTAACATATCAATCATAAAATGCCCCAATCATTGTTCTCCACCTCTAACCATCTTCAGCTCCTGCATCCCACAGCCAGGAGCTGCTTATCTTGCTACCTCCTTTCTCACATTCCAGCTGCAGCTGTGTCCTTGAACAGCTTAGCTTGCAGCTTGCTCAGGCCCTGCTAGCAAGGCTGGATTGCTCACATGTCCATTAGCAATCAGAAATTCTCCCACAAACACTGGCCATTAGAAATCAGTTAAATCCTGAAGAAAGATCGTTGCAGTTGGCCTGTACCAAGAATAGTGTGGTCAGCAGGACTAGAGAAGTGATTATCCCCCCGTACTCAGCATTGGTGAAGTCACACCTCAAGTACTGTGTTCAGTTTTGGGCCCCTCACTTAAAAAAGGACATTGAAGTACTGGAGTGAGTTCAGTGAAGGTAAACAAGGTTCGTAAAAGGCCTAGAACATATGTCCTGTGAAGAACAGCTGAGGGAATTGGGTTTGTTTAGTTTTAAGAAGAGGAGGGTCAGGGGTGACCCATGAGATCAGAGCTTTCCAGGGAGTCAGGCAGGACAGAATACTATTATGAGATCCCACAGGTAGTCTTGGGGATTATGTTTGCTTGCTTCATTAAATGTATGATTTGAGAGGTGGATGGGAGACAAATGCTTGTCTTACCTTGCTGTTACTTCTACAGGGATGTACTACAGCTCAGAAGAAGCATCTATGCCATGTGATTTACATTATTTACCAAACCTATGAAATACAAATATATTCAAATTGCAAATGACAGCTTGTAAACAATCTGCAAACCAAGAATTAGCCTCTCCAGGGCATCACATCTCTTTCTGAATAACATATAAATATGAATATTTTACAATCTAGATGAAACAATTCACGAGCAGTCGAAATGGTAACATGCATGAAAACCATCAAATGATGATGTATTTATTTTTGCTAATTATATGTTTGTCTTTCTTTACTAGAACTTTTTGCCCTGTCTTTTTCTGGTTGTCTTCTCAGAAAAGAGAAAGAAAAACAACAACAAAAACCCAAACCTGACAGAAAACCCAGTTGGCCTTAAATGCCTCTTCAGGCCAAAGAATAGAGCTCTAGCTACATGCATCTGACAAATGTCAAAGAAGACATAACTCCTGCAAAGATACATTAGAAAGTGAGCCTTAATGACAAATAGAAACAATACTTGTAAAAAAATACAAACCAAAACAAAAAAAAGCCAATCAAACAAACAATAAAACAAAAACATCAACAATCCCAGGCTCCCATCACACCAAACAATAACTGAGTGTTATTGTATTTGTCTACATACAAGCTGTGCCCACTGAGCTAATAGAAGTGTTCAGAAAATGCCAGTAAAATCTGGTAGGGGGCAGACCCAGAGCCCTGAGAGCATTCTCGCTCCCATCATCACCTAATTAATTGATCCCCTCCTCGAATGAACACCACACAGACACACACACTTACCAGCCTTGTGTGCAAATGAGAAGAGCATGAGGAGATTCAGATGGCTCTCCTTCTCTCCTAGATGGTCTGGAATTGCTGGCCAGGCTGTTAGAAGAACTCATGGTGCTCAGGAGACTATATTGCCTGGTTAGAGTGGGACTGCTACTTTGGCACTGGTGCTGCTGAGCCCAGCATATCTCAGGCCATGCCCCTGCAGGCTAGCTACCTTTCACCTCTGCGTCACAGTCAATGCTGATCATTCTGACCCACCAGCAAAAAGCAAAAAGGCAGGAGTGCTGGGTAAACATGTAAGCTGCAGCATAAAGAGGACATTGGAAGATGACCCTTCAAAGGAGGTGGTTTGTGGAATGGGTGCTTTTCATGCAGCAGAAATGAAGGTCCATGAGGCAGTGTGCTTGCATTAGCTTCTGAGATGCTATTTCTGGTGTGTCCTCATCAACATCCCTCATCAGAAGTATTTGAGGACACACCGGCAGCCTGTACATGCTGGAGAGGTCCATGCCCAGCATGGTGTTAGCTTTGGACATTTGTATGGAGAATAGGCCAGAGACAAATAACACTCTGCAGTGATGTTACACAGTGATAACATGAGCCATTGGGCTCCTGGTGTTGGGATAAACTTGGTGCCCTTGAAGCAGGAAAGGGACCGTCTGAACCTTACAGAAGGCATAGGCTCTGCACAGAGACAGAAAATCCCACTGCACCTTTCCACCAGCCTAGAAACTTTTTCTTGCTTTTTCTTCCTTCCTTCCTCTCTCTGCTTTCCCCTCTTCTTCTCTCCCCTTTCCCCTCTTCCTTTCCCCCTTTTCCTCACTCTCCCTAATTTCACAGAATCACAGAATCATTAAGGTTGGAAAATACCTCTGAGATCGAGTCCAACCTATGACCTAACACCACCATGTCAACTAAGACATTTTCTTAAACTCCTCCAGGGATGGTGATTCCACTACCGCCCTGGGAAGGCCATTCCAATGCCTAATCACCCTTTCTGTAAATAAATTCTTCCTAATATCCAACTTAATTTCAACAAGGTTAACCACTGATGCACTATTTAGGGACTCTTGGAGAGATCATCAGCTTTTGGCACTATCCACAGCCATTATTGTCCTTTCTCACCTCCACACAGGTAATTTGCCTCCAGGACAGAAAATGTCTTGATTAACGTGGCTGCCTCTCAGGCATGCCCTGTACTCTTCACCCAGCTGAGAGATGAATGTGAGTAGCAGTAGATGGCCTGACCCACTGAGATAGATGATCTTTCCAGGCATCCCTCCTCCCTCCTGCACCCTCTGTCTGCCCTCAGTTTCCTTGTGGATCCGGGGGCAATCGCACCTACAGCCACAGCGCACAGAATCTGGTACTGCTCCTGGGAAACTTGATAGCCCCCTTCGCTCCCAGCCTGGAGCCAGCAGTGCACTGTACCAATGCTAGGCTTTGCTCCCTGCCTGTTGGATGCACACTTGCAGCTCCAGGTACAGCCCTGAATTGCAGCTGAAAGTCAGGGAGAGGCCAGTTTTCCCTTCATGTATCCAATGAGAGCACAGGGTTTGGCAGCAGCGACCTTGGGTGGGGACCTTAGGAAAGGCGAGGTGTGGTGTGCCTTCCTGCATCCTCACTGCTGGGTACAGCACCTGGAAATGGCAATCGAGCCCGTCGCAGGAAGCCTTTCCCTTGCCATTTCACATGGCTCAGCAACATGTGAAGGACACTGCTCATCACTGCAAGAGCTGACGCGGGGGTTGGGAGTTACACAAGGTCAGGCAAAGGAAGGGAGGTGATAGTTGTCTGACCTGATCTCAGCCTGGAAATAGAATCATCTCATTTATTCCTCTTTGCAATTTGCCCAAATGGGATTGGCCTGATGTAAAACACTTCCAGGGTTGTGGGTCTCCCTTCACTTCAGATGCTTAATAAGACAATTAGTTAAAATATGCAGTATTTTCAGGTATGTACCTGAATTGATATAGCTACCTCAGTGACCTATGTCATACACTGTTAAGCCCTATGGCAGAAAGCTGCTGGCAATTCCTGCAGATGTGGACCTTGACTCAATCTACCATTTAGCTCAGTGCCATAATTTCACTCTGCTGTGGGATGTTGCAGACTTTACTGCTCTGGAGAGTGTCAATGCAGCCTGGGGAAATGGCTGTACATGAAGACTTGTATGATGCTTTGGAGAACCCCATGTACTTTGGAGCATCTAAAAGGACTTTGAAACATGAACTTCATGAGTGGAAGAATGTCATGGGCTCCATTAAGATTATGGAGCTTCAAAGTATTCCTGTGACCACCGCCTGAGTTTTCAAGGCAGCAGCTTTGAAACCACTTCATGACAGTGTATTGGACAGGTCATTCCTCTTTTGGTCCCAAAGATGTTCTTCTCACCCATTGTATGTTTCAAGCATTTTGACTCCAAACTGGAAGCACTGGCATGATGCATGGTAGGCAAACATACTTCTGTGCTAGAAATAGCAATGGCAGTAGGATGATCTACAGCCCTTTGGCAGCAGCTGTAAAAGGAGAAAACGACTACCATAGCTCTGCCCTGTCTTTCCTTTGGCTTCAGAGCACTCTGAAACTGCATTTCATGTGCTCCTCTGACCATAGGTACTGTGACAACCCACATGGCACTGGCAAGGGGTGGCAGGATAGAAGTCTGAGTGTCAAGTGCAGATTTAATGGGAGACACCTTTATTATTCTCTTTCTCCATGCAAACTGGATGGGACCAGATGGGATTCATCCTAGAGTGATGAGGCAGCTGGTGGAAGAGCTTGCTAAGCTGCTATCCACCATTTATCATCACTGATCATCAGTCCTGGCTAACCAGGGAGGTCCCAGATTACTGGAGGTTGGCCAATGTGACTCCTATCCATAAGAAGGGCAAGAAGGAAGATCTGGCAAAGTACAGGCCTATCAGCCTGACCTTAGTGCCTGGCAAAGTAATGGAGCACATTATCTTGAGTGTGATCACACAGCACATACAGAACACCCGGGGAATCAGGCATAGCTAGCATGGGTTTAGGAAAGGCAGGTCCCAGATTACTGGAGGTTGGCCAATGTGACTCCTATCCATAAGAAGGGCAAGAAGGAAGATCTGGCAAAGTACAGGCCTATCAGCCTGACCTTAGTGCCTGGCAAAGTAATGGAGCACATTATCTTGAGTGTGATCACACAGCACATACAGAACACCCGGGGAATCAGGCATAGCTAGCATGGGTTTAGGAAAGGCAGGTCCTCCCTGACCAAACCAACCTATGTCCAGACCCAGAGAGTAGCAGTGAATGGCGCTGCATCCAACTGGTGTCCAGTCACTAGTGGTGTCCCTCAGGGATCAGTATTGGGCCCAGTCCTGTTTAATATCTTCACTGATGATCTGGATGAGGGGATCAAGTCTACCCTTAGTAAATTTGCAGATGACACCAAGTTGCAAGTGTTGATCTGCTGGAGGGTAAGAAGGCTATGCAGAGGGTTATGGACAGGACAGATAGATGAGCTAAGACCAATGGTATGAGGTTCAACAAGACCAAGTGCCGGGTCCTACACTTTGGCCACAGTAATCCTGTGCAGAGCTACAGGCTGGGGCAGGACCAGGGCAGTGATTCTCCCCCTGTACTCAGCACTAGTAAGGCTGCACCTTGAGTACTGTGTCCAGTTCTGGGTACCTCACTTCAAGAAAGACATTGAGGTGCTGGAGTGAGTTCAGGAAAGGGCAAAGGAGTTGGTGAAGGGTCTGGAGCACAAGTGCTATGAAGGGTGGCTGAGAGACCTGGAATTGTTTAGCCTGGAGAAAAGGAAGCTCAGGGCTGACAACTATCTGGAAGGAGGTTGTATCCAGTTATCAGCCTCTTCTCTCTGGCAGCTAGTGACAGGACAAGAGGACACAGTCTTAAACTGTGCCAGAAGAGGTTTAGGTTGGACATTAGGAGAAATTACTTCACAGAAAGGCCTGGTGGTGTTAGGTGATACATTGGACTTGATGATCTCAGAGTTCTTTTCCAACCTGATTGATTCTGTGGTTCTGTAATTCTGTGAAAGTGGTGTGTATATATATATGTATGTGGATGAGGCACAGTCATAAACCTTATCCAGGTTTAGATGAGGGCTGCGTCAGCCATGAAACTGAAAATGTAATTTCTACAGTGGGAAATTGAATTCAGGAATCTGAATCTTGATCCACGAGTGTAACAGGCAGGAGCTGCCACATCTGGATCCGAATCTAGGTCCGTTGGAGTCACAGGCAGAAGCCCCAGATCTGGAACAGCCTGGATACATTTCTTTCCTTTGCAATACGAGCATGTTCTTTCTGAAGAGCTGGTAACCCAAACACCAGCCCTTAGAGAGGTTCAGACATGAAGACCTGACCCCAGGCCATCCTACTGAGCCTCAGACAGAGTGGGCACCACCAGCCAGAAAATTCCCATCCCCGATGCCTGCCCCTGGGCGCCTTTCACTGTGGAGACCGCCCTGCTCACAAAGCTTATTCTTGCATGTTGGGGTTTGGACTTGGTAACAAAGAGCCTGTGTGTGCATCTTATTATATTTTCTTATTTATTTTCTGAGATGAGTGTTTTGGAGCTCAGGCCAATGCTAAAGGTCTGGGCTGACCTCTCCTCCCCATCAGGGGCTGTCTTCTTGTGTGATCCCTGTCTACTGAGGCACCAGGCAGGGCTTCTCACCAGCTGAGAAACAACTCCACAGGATCATTGTTAGGCTCCAGGACTCCTCCACAGGACCGGGGAAAGGACAGCATTCACAGCAAAAGAATACACAAGGCAATAAATTTTTTTGTGTGTGGAAGATACCACATTAAATCTGAGGCATTTGGAAAACCACAAGAATACTCCAAGGCCATGAACATTATTCCTGCTATATAACAAGAAAAACAGAAGATTCAACAGACCATAAAATGAAGGGGAAAATCATGTTTTCTTGCCTCGGGAGGGTCTGAAAATTCAGTGCTGCTGCTGCTGCTGCTGCTGCTACCACCACCATTAAGGATTTTTCATTGATGTCAGTTCGGGGGCAAAGCTTAGGTGAACGATGGCTCAAGGGCATTTAACCCTCCGAGTGCTTCACAAGCATTAATTAATAGAGCTGGGCAAATAATTTGCAGCAGATTATCCAATGAATTCGGTGCCTGTCTCTGCTTGCAGAGAACTAGTTTATGCCCTGGTTTTGCTCTGCTGAGCAGAAAAATAATTCTCCTTTCCTCAGAAGCACTCAGCCTACATGTTATTTTGGGTTTGGTGAAGAAAGCAGACCCCCTCCACTCGTGTGTTTTCTCTGCACAGGTGAGTAAAGTGAGGGCAAAGATGTTGCTCTGGTCTCCTCATTTCTAGGGTCAAGGTAGGAGCTGCAGAAAAAAACCAGTGCTGCTGGCCCCAGTGGGGACCAGGCTGTGCTCCAAGGAGCATCCCCTGCCCGGCTCCTCCTGGAGTTGTGCTTGTCACTGGCTCCTGCCTGTGCCTTCAGGCATTAAACCATCTACACTACACCACCCGGACTGAAATGAGCTCTCTTGGTGACAGGGTTATGCAGCTGCAAGCGGGTCTGCTGAGAAGTCCTGCCAGCAATCTTCTGCCTGCCAGGGATCATCCTGCCTCTGAGTGAAAAATAATGAGGCATGCTAAAGCAAATATTATGAACACAAATGGCTAATTAATAAGCACATAAGAGTGTGCTTAAAAATTGTATAATATTGTTAATTATTTTTAACCAGAAATTGTGTGAAAATAAACGCCCCACTGTTGTTTTCTGCAGGTATTTCTATGCACACAGGCATTTGTAAAGGCCTTTGTGTGTGCATACAGATGTGTGCATGCCCCTTGGAAGTCTGTGAAGCACACTGCTGTACTGGAACAAAACTTAGCAGAGAGATGAAGAGAGCAAAGATGACTATGACAGTAATTTTCATCCACATTTCAGGACAACAGTGTACAGCCCAAGGGAGACACAGTGTGTAACGCCCATAGCATGAGCTCAGCTCCAAGCAGAATTCATAGAAGCCATGAGATGGAGCGGGAGGAAGGCCCTATCCTAGTCCCAGGCATCAGGAAAGCTATGTTTACAGTTGATATATTCCTACACACCAGTTTTAAACAACAGTGAGAAACAGATCTGTAGGAAAACATTTTCATGGATGAGCAGGCAAGCATGGGTGCTTGTGCACTCTCCATCCACAGAGGATTTCATAACTCATCTAGGAGAGGCCCTGAGAGTTTGGTCTAGTCTTCAAGTAAGTCTTGCTTGGCACTGGGAGTTGGAGTAGAGACATCCAGAAGTCTATTCCCATCTAAATCACTCTGTGATCCTATGAGACTAGGCTTCATTCATAACTGTGTCCATGGAGCCACATACTCACATCATTGAGGGAAGCATCTAACTAGTGGTTGATGGTGAAAAGTTCCAGGCATGGCCACAGTAGAAGGCTAATGTTGCTGCCAAGTAAGGAAAATCACATAAATGAACTTGTTAGGAACTGACAAAATCATCCATAACACCAAAACTAGTTGTTGTGGGGGATTTTAATTTATTAGAAGTTTCTTGGGAAAGGATGCAGAGCAGCCTAAAAGCTTTTGGAAGTCATCAGTGGCCATTTCTTATTCAGAAAGTGGTGATAAACAGAATAGGGGACCTATTCTAGATTTTGTGAATGAAGATTGATAAGAAATGCATAAATTGTAAAAGGGAGACCAGGTAAATGATTTCGTAGAAGCATAATTTACTGGCAAATAGTGACGAGAAAGGTGATGCATTAAGGTCTTTTTTATATAGACTAACAAAGAAAAATCAACTTCAGGCAGTAAACACAACTATAAGCTTGAACTGGCGAAGGAATGGATGAGATATTACATAGGTAAATTAATGCTTTCTATTTGGCTGAGGCTGCTGCACTTTATTCTAAAAGATTTGAAGCATTGCCTGCAGTAAACTGAGGGTCACTTCTGGTTTGTGAGCACTGTTCCTACATTCAAACTAGAAGAATCCTGCTGGGAGAAATTCAAGTCTGTAAATAATGCTCTTTATAATCTCAAAAAGATCTACTTGCTTGTCAGTCTTGTTATTGCTTATCCTGAAATATCCTATATAAATTAAATAGTCTAATATGTATAAAAATATCTTGTCCACTTTTTTTAGTATCATCAAGAATATGGGATCATATGGGATCACTCTGCATGTTCAAGCAAGGGAAACCATAGGGCATAGTAAACTGAGACGCTTTGGAAGGACAGCTATAGTCATTTTAATAGTTAGAAACAACCTGCTGACCAAGTGAGGACTTCACTCTGTGGGTCAGACAGCACCTCCCATTCCCAGTGAGCTCAATCAGTGATAGGATGCAAATGCCAAGGAAAGGAAAAACTACTCATGAAAAATCAGACCTCTGAACGGTAAAGCTGAGTAGAATGGTATGTGGATTTAATCATGAAAGTCAACAACATTTGGAGCATTTACTGTGCAAAATAACCTTCACACTGAAAAATCAGTATCAGTGTGGATTAACTAGGTGTGCAATACTGTTGGAAATAATGATTTGGTGATATTTACAGAGCAGTATAACACACACTGTAGTTAGTAGATTGCATCTACCTTGCTTGAAAGAAATAAACCATGATGGTGGCTTGTATACTTTCAATATAATGTGTGATGCCCTCTAGGGAATTGAGTGGCTGCCAAGGGCTCAGAGAAAATTGTAATGCAGAGCTGAGAATGAACAATAAACCCAGCATTATTACAGGCCACAGGACAAAGCCTCTGTCCTCAAGGACTGTAAATAAGCTGGAGGCAGAGCAATTTCTTGGGACAGGGAAAGGGGTCTGTATGGGTATGAGGGAGGGGTGTAGGGGACAGAGGACAGGCTGCTGTCTGTTTTGAGTGGTCCTGTGTCCCAAGATGGGCACTTCCACCTCTGGTGCTTGCCCTGATGGTCTCCCTGCCTCTTCTCCTGTTTACAATTCAAAAGCTGATAGAGGCAGAGCAGCAGGTGGGCAGTACAGCACTTTGTTTCTGCCAGGGAAAAAGAAAGCTCTCACGTTTTTCAGAGTCACTCTGTAAACCCATGATCAAAAGTGCAGGTCACACCAGGCAAATGTGTGAAGTGAGCCTTTTCCTTTAAAAAAGAATGTATAACATCCCAACCTTCTCCCACTTATAACGTTTATTTGTTTCAAGATACCCTGTCACAGTTCAAGACCTTTCCTCCTTGCCAACACCTTCTATCTCCCACCCTCCCTTCCCACAGTCACACAGAGGACAGGCATGACAAGGCAGGCAGCATCAGGATGCTCTGGATGCCCCAGAACATGAAGCAGCTGAAGACTTTGCTCCCAAACCAGATGTTGGGGAAGTTCATCTCTTTTTGAAAAGTCTAGTTAGCCAAGCAAGCAGGGAGAAGGAAGGAAGGGAAGTTAGTTCCAAGGGTTTATCTGAATGGCAGTGAATCTCTGCCATGGGCTGCATACCATCTAGAAGGAGGCACACAGGGATGGGTCTGGTGTGCTCAGGTGTTAGGGCTGGGAGTGCTGATACCTCTCTTGAGTAGGGTCTGGCCCCAAAGCAGCACTGACTTATGAGACTGGAGCAGCAAGGGACAGGAAAGTATTACTGATGTTTCATATAGGGTCTTTAAAGGAAGTGATACAGGATATGCATTAGATTTGGATTTACAAAGTCCTTTGATACCTCAGTTTCATGATGCAACATTGCACCAAAAAAGTAGTTCAAGTAGGCTTTTCACAGACAGAAATGTGGGACTACATATTGTCAGGCAGGATTACGGAAAGCATGCATGAATGCTACTATCCCAGTCTAGCCAGCTGCAGGGAGGTATCTGACAAGAGACTGTAATTGAAGATATCTATTTGAGGGCAGGTTTTGAGGTTTGATCTGGAACACACAAAAATCAGTGACAGACTTTGGCTTAAGCGAACTTCTGATCTTCATTCAAAGCATCTATTAATGACCCATGGAATTAATTAATTTCATGTTAGCAAATGTACAGATGATGCCTGGCTGAAAGATATAAAAAATCCTGATGAGACCAGGGAGAATACAATGATTCAGAAAGCTGAAACTGTAGGCAGAAAGGAACAAAATTGCACTATAGATGGTAGACAAACATAAAGTAAACAATTTAGAAAAAACATAATTCAAATATTTAGCCACACTGAAGTGTGGAATATAGAGGTATTGGGTTCTGGGATGAAAATAAGTTGCAAACAAAATAGTTCACCAGGTGCTTTCACCAGTCAGGTTTATTGAACAGCAGGACTCAGTCTCCAAGGTCTTTTCCAACCTTAACAAATCTATGATTGTGTGGTTTTTATTGCAATTTTTGATTCAGACCTCACACTTGGGAGAGGGCAGGTGAGGTTTTATTTCAGCAGAGCCAGGGACTGGCATGGAACATTCTGCCCAGCTGCAGGGACACATCTGTGCATGCATGGACAGAAAGCAGTGACCCCACGAAGCCACACCAGTGATCAGGGAGACAATGGTGCTCCTGCATCCCCTTCCCAGCAATTACCTACAGAGCCTGTTAGCCCAGAAAGATGCTGTCTGACTCCATTCAGGTCTTGGTTCTATCTATAGATCTTGAACATAAAACTTCTATACTTTATTTCATACACATACGTCTGCTCATATTGCTGCTCTTGGGAATGAAATATTTAATGCACTTCTAGAAAACAATCCTCTTTCCTATCTTTTTCCTCATCACAGACAGATAGTTTTCATCGCCACTTTCCTTTGCCTAGGGAAATGAGGTTGCTTCATACTTTGCCATCTATATTGAGCTTCATATGCCTCTCCAAGGAAGAGCAAAATCCTAAGGCCATATGGAGTGTCTCTGCTTTCACTGGTGGCACAGTGCCTATGACTTCCAGTTAGGATCCAGTCTCAGAAGCCTGCTGGATTTGGTGGCATTTTGGAGGTATTTCACCTTTTGTAGAGGCTGAAAGTGAGTCAGCTTCTGCAAGCATCTCATAAACCAGCAAGCATATTTGGAACTGCCTTTCTTCTAACATGGAATAAGGAACTTCATAAAAATGAGATAATCATAAAGCTTTCTCTATTTTATCTCTGAGTTCTTAAGTTGGATTTCCCTGAGATCTCTTTGCCTTGCTCTATGCTATATAAGTGGAAAAAAATAATGAAAATATTGGAAGGCACGGAAACAACATTGAACAGTGGAAAAATTTGTCACAAATCAAGAGAGAATGAACATTGCATTTTTGCTTTATCAGACAGTCCTCCCAAGTGATGGTTTTATTAATCTCCAGTTGGTTAGACCTAGACTAACCAACTGGCAAGGAAACATAACTGGCATATGCTTTTGCATGTGCTTTTGCTGTTTTGAACTTTGTTGTTATAAGGCTCACCTAAGGCAGAGAGAAAAGGGAAATTTATTACCCTTTGTGTGGCCTGAGTAAAATTGTTTTCAGAAAAGCCTAAGGAATGGAAGCAAACAGGGTTAAAGCTCTTCTATAGGAAAATAACTCTAATGTGAGATATTATAGTAGGAAAAGTTGTGCTGAATGTTTTCAGGCCACCAAAGCATATGATCTGACTGGCATGGAAAGATAACTGTAGATCTGCCAAAGGAACAGGCTGGATGATAAGCTTTTTTTTTCTCTAATGTCCATGACAATAGCGTGGTAGCAAGAAGTCTCCTAAAATCTTAACTGCTACATTTAAGTATTTGGTTTCATATGTAAATATTAGGATCCAGGGGTATAGTTTATTACAGGTATTTATTATACCCAAGACAAGTAAAGAGACAAAATAAAGAAAAAAAAGTTTTATGAGGGACTGCTGGAGGGTCAGTTTGAATTTCAGTGAGGGCAAATTGCCTCCCTCACTATTTAGAATGCCAGAAACAAACAGGAACATCCTACTGTAGCCAAGATTCCTAAGAGCACTGAATGAGGATGGGTAGGACTTTCTCTTTTTACTGCCTTCAGGAACTAGTGAGGACACTTGCATACGTAGAGTCAAGCGTGTGGATTTCCTCACTGATAACTCTGGCATCCTGCTGCGTAAGTGCTGCTGGATCAGGGCTCTGGGCTGCTCCTCCCACTGGCAACTCTCAGAATTAATGACTTATTTCCAAAGAGGCATATTCTGTCAGCAGCTCACAGATTACAATAATATTAATACTGTTAATATTAACAACAACAATAATATCAACACCTTATTCCATGCTTCTGCCTGAAGTCAGTTACTACAGTCATCCAACAGCTTCATAATAGCATTGTCAAAAGTCAGAGAGTGAAGATGTCAACCCTGTGAGCTGTGGTGGTGAACTGAGGTGCAGACCATAACCTGCCTGCTTCAAATGAACTGACAGGCTGAGGACAGTGTGCTCACTCAGGGCTGCTGCAGAGAACGAGGAAAAGCACTGCTGAGGCAGCTTGCAGAGCTGGACATGTAACCAGGTCACTTCACTTCTGGCAGCTTATAAAAGTGGGAGAGGAAGTCTGCAGTGTACACTGATGTGGGGTGGAGGGAGAAACAGGGGTGAGAGGACAGCGGAAATGTGCACATACACACACAAATAGGAAAAAAAGGAAAAGCACTAATAATGAAGTGCGTAAGGTCTCTTCATATTAAAGAGGGATGAAGTAATTTCAGATTTAGGTCAGAAAGTAAGCACCTGTCAACAGTGCTGAATTGTGTATTATTTTCTTCATCTTTGCAGCCACTGTATCCTCTTGCCTGTCTATGTGTACTTGCATCCTGAAGTCTCTGAAATACTGAAGATCACAAACTCATGAGATGTGATGGCAAAAAATTCACTCTGATGTCTGTAGGAAGTAGGGTAGGGGCCCCATGTTGGGAAGAAACTACCTGAAGATTGGACTTCTCCTCTGGGGCAGGGGAAGGTGAAAGATGTTGGTAAGCATGGCACGTGTGCACGTGGAAGGGGTAAGCTTGGCTAGAGGTGACATCTGGCTACATCAGCTGTTTTAACTCAGTGGAGGGTGTGTAAATCTTGCCATACTGGAGCATGGCCATGTCCACCGCAGCCAGCATTTTGCTGCTGACCGGAGTGGGTGCCGGATGCTTCAGAGGAAGGTGACGCCCTCCCCTCTCACCTCAGATGATGAACACGGATGATGATTGCACAATCCTCTGCAGG
>NW_008682328.1:90645-98944 GCF_000695815.1 Acanthisitta chloris
GAGGGTGGGGGCAGACAGTGACTTCAGTTTATGATGAGCTTCCAGCCTGGAACATGGAGATTAATGGCAGTTTCAGTATTTGCCTGGGTCAGCACAACTGGAAAATGCCTTTTGACTGTACAAATGTTTAACCTTTTCCTGAATCTTATCACTCTTATTATCTCATGAGGACAAACAGAAGACAGGCTGTCTTTGCCCCCTGCGTCCACCAAGTCAGGGTCTCAGCAAGGATGTAGGATATCAGAGTTATCACAGTGCATCATAACAAAGCACATGTGATGGCCACCACATCAAGCCCAAAGACACATGGATTCCATCCGGGTGTGGTGCCATGTGGCTGCTCAGCTGCACCTGGTGTGCCTGGCTGAGGCATAGGGAGGAGAGAGGGTTGGCTGAGTTGGGAGCCTGGCACTTCAGGTGGGCCAGCCCAAGCTGCAGGCAATTCTAGTCCCTCTGTTCAAGTTTTTAACACTTTGTATTGAGGGTTGAGGGGCAGAGAGGGAGGAGGAAAAGAAGGTGAAAGATCAGGAATAAGAAGCAGTGCCTTATAAGCTCTGTCCTACAGCAGCAGGTAGCTTTCTTCTATTTCTGGTTTGGTGCCTTGTGCTGTTGTCGTAAAAGTACGTAGAAAACACTAAACTGGGCAGCATAGTTTCCAGTGCAATTGTTTTCTTCTTGCCTCTTTCAGGAGAGTAAGAAATCAATCGGCAGCATCTTTTCTGCTTACCTGCTTTTAAATTACAGTTATTTGCTTTTCCTCTGAGGAGTAACAATGTGAAATACAAGTACTTGGCAACCAGGGCTGCACCCAGAACAGTTTATCATTTACTCGCAACGGGTTACACATTGTAAAATGATGGAACCAAGCCCCGTGTTAACGTTTAACCAGATGTTAACTCCACCCTGGCAGCACTTGGATATCACCTCTTGAACAGATCTGCAGGTGCATTGCATTTCTAAGCAACTCTGGTGTTTCCATTGTAGTGCATGAATATCCAGAAGATAGGGGTACATTCCCCGATGCAGCACAGGATTAAGTGCTTACAAATATATAACAATAACACCACTTCCAAAGGACATTTTCTACACTAAATATTAATTTCAACACTAAAAATTACATAGTTTCACTGACAGGAAGAATCCTACTAGTTTTCAAAGAAGTTGCATACTAATACATTATGCAATAGAAGCTTCTGTTCCAGAAATACAGGCCTGCTCACCAAAAGCACAAATCCAGCTGATCAGCACCAACCCAACCTGAAAGGGACTTCTGCATTGGTCCAGTATACTTTCAGTCTTCAAACATGCAAAGGCTGCTCACCTTTTGAACTACAGCCAGGGGCGGAAAGCAAAAAGCTTATGTGAGAGGCTGTTCTCTGGGTAATTTTTAAGCCCTGACTCAAAAAAGGATGCATAAGGTGATCTTGTACCTTCAGGTGCAATCTCACAGATTTAGGGGCATTTGAATAATTGAGTAATGTTAGGCCCACCACACCTAGGTGCTTATCCTATGAGAATATGAATTTCTATTCACTCACTATCTGCTACACTGATACACTTTCTCTTAACTTGTCTATTGTGACAAGGTCTGTATCCACTGGAGAAAACTGTTTTTTCATGGGAACTCTTCCAGGCTGGATCCCACCCTAATCACATTCACTCCATGAGTAAGCATTTTCTGGGTCAGTTCCCTATTGTCTTTTACTTTTTGTTGTATTGAAAATTTATCCTTTAGCCTCGTTGTTTCCTTCTCTCTGTGTATTTAGATATCTGTATGATTCCACTAACCCTGAATACCCTCTGTCACTAACAGGGCAGCAAGCAGAGTTCTCTCCATTCTTTTTTTTGCTGGTACCAGGAGGATGCCAGATGTGAGGTTGTGTTTTGTCTAAAATTATTATGCTTTTGATCTGGGGAGAAGAAGGGTAGGGTTTTCTTTACATATCACTAAGTTAAATGGAGGCTGGGAAAGTTAATATGATAAGTACAGTACTGGATCAAGTCTATCGGGGACCAGCTGGCATCTGGTCTTCCATTTGTAAAATGCATGTAACACACTCTGCTGCTCTTTCTCAAGAATTTGAGGGTGGGGAATAATTTATTAATAAGTGTGTTCAGAGTGGAAAGAAGGTATCTACTATTTTCAGACTGCAGAAGCACAAATATTCACAAGATCCAAATTTGGTGTAGAGAAGGAAATCCAGAAAGATGCAATTTTGAAAACTTTGCTCAAGTTGAACTTCTTTAGAGTGTGAAAGTCTTCAACACTTTGCCCTCAGTCTGGATTTGAAGGAAAAGTCCACAGCTCTTTGACTTGGCTAAACTATGCACAGAAATCTACATAGAACACAGTGCAAAGATGCTGTAAGCAGCCACGCAAACAGAGACAGATTGTTTTGTGAACCATGCAGAGCACAGAGGGAAGCCTCAGCACAGACAAGCATGGCAGGATGGACACTTTGGCTTTCCTGCTCCCTGGGCTTTTGCAGACAGAGAAAGCAGAAGCAACCTGATCAAGTGCAATTTGTCACAACAGGATGGGTGAGGGGCTGAACAACTTTCCCACAAATATGCATATATAGATAGGTATTTCCAACCATGGGGGCTTGTAAGGCATTGCCAAAGTGAGTAGAGAGGAGGAGGAGAGCTGTGACCACGTGGGAGAGGAAGCAGCAGTGGTGGCAGCCTGCTGAGGGCAGATTTTAACAGGTGCTTCAGAGACCAGTTGTGCTTTTAACAGCTGCTCTGCCCTGCTGTACCAAGCACAGTTCTGAAACTGGCCAGCTTTTATGCCTGAGACATGCAAAGAGCTTCAGCAAAAAGGGATGTTGTGTGGCTGTTTATACCAAATATGTCCAGGAGGTAAGAGTTCTGCAGAGATGCAGCTCTCCTCCCTTACCTCTGTGCAGGGGACTGGGGGCAGACAGCAGTCTAGCTGAGCGACAGCTCTCTCTCCCAGTGTGATACCTCTTTATTGGTGCCAGCTGAGTCCTGATATCTCTGCTTTGGAGAGATGAAATACATGCTCATATATTGAGATGGTACAGCTCTAGGGCACAGTGACACTTGGCTTCGTTTATTTCATTATCTGTCATTTATTCTTTGGTGTTCACCCTACCAGAAAAATAATAATAATCAGACAGATAGATTAAACAAACAAGAATCTCTGCCTAAAGATTCAATAAAAATTGAGCTTAAATGTTTAGTAAGATCAAACAAACAAACCCCCTTTTAGTTAATTTTTCTTTTCCTCTTCTATTTAATTTAATTTAAAATATTTTGAGTCCAGAAGTAGAGCTATCAAAATCCTTTGGAAAAGACATACATTTCCAGCTCAGCTAGAAAGAAGTTAGCAGAGTCTTGTGTGGGGACTTATGTTTTTGTGGCTTGCATCCTGTTTTTGCAGTTACAAAGAGATGTCAATGTCTCGGTACTGTAAGTGCCTATATTGGGGGAATTTCTGAAGCTCCCAAAGTTTGTCTACTCATGTGGGTTTTTGTTTAAAAATTATATTACTAACCCCTAAAACCCAACAACATGAAACAACAAAACCAGAAGTGCCTGAGCCACTCCTCCAAGACCTCTACACAAGGCCAGAAATCAGTGTTCAGAGGAGAGGTAGAGCAATGGTATGTTTTCTCAGCCTCATGTACCTGTGTCATCCATGCCATCTGAGACACGTGGACATGCCAGCCTTTCCTTTCTAGCAGTACTGATGTCCTTCAGGAAGGTGGCAGTCGGAGGATGATGTGACAAGACAGAATTGTGGGCAATGCAAAGTCTTCTTGTCCTCATCCTCCACAGCTTAAATCTTGTTGTTATAGCTGTTATAATTAATTCAAATAAAGACCTTAACTGCTCCAAGCTGTATTCACATTTTCCATCACTGAAATGCTACAGGCCACTGAAAGGCATTTCTAGGAAAGCAATACCCCGGGATATCTCTAGGCAATAAATTATCCTTTCCCCACTCCCCCTCCCCACTCATTTCATTTAAAAGTGAAGGGTGCTGAGTTTTATTAGCCCCCCTCTTGTCATCACAGCCTGTGATTTGCAGTCCCAGGGCTAGACTTCTCTTCCCTTTTTTTCTTCCAAGCGCCATGAGATCGCATTACATTAGACAGTGAGGTCTGCCAGGTCACAGCCCCGGTCACTGTCACCCACTTCCCATTTCCTGCAAAATCCATACGTGGGAACATTTTCCCTTCATCTTTGTGATCACAAAAAAACCCAAAACACCAAAAAAAAATTTTTAAAAATGGCCTGAAGGTTTGTCTGTGCAAAGGCTGGTAAACAAAGACACTTGCTGTATTTATGTGTGTATTGATGTGCACAGCTCTACCGATAAGCCAGATGGAAAGAAAACCTGAAGGAGAAAGGAGGGAAAGTGGTTAAATATGGGTATCTGGAAAACACATTTCCCACTTTTGTACCACTTGTCACCGCCTTTCAAGTAAGCCATTACCCTGACAGAAATGTATCTCTGTTCAGCAGCATCGCCCTCACTGCCTGGGCACACTGTGAGTCGGTCCAGCTGCCACTCCAAGATTTGACTCATTAAGCTCAAAGCAATGTAAAACAAATACCAACACAAGCATCAGTGACAGCAAGGAAGCAGAATACATGCTTCCCAAAAACATTTGCCATGTTAGACCCATAGGGATTCAGGAGGATGCTCAGAGAGTAATATTTATGTCCATGTCCTTGCACGAATGTGAGTAAATATTGTATTTATTTAAATTGTCAGACAGTACACGCACCCAAGCCTTCAACCTGTGCATACCAGCACAGCTGAGCAGACAAAGAGCCAGGAGCCACTCTGGCCTGTATACCTGTCCATAGAGGAGCACTGAGTGGTGCCACCAGAGGGACCAAACAGAGTCTCCACCTCCTTCCCCGAGCAAACACCTATGGCTGTGGAAACGCTGGTGAGTGATGAAAAAGACTTGCCGGGAGAATCTGAAATCTTAGATGCTTTTGCTCCCAAGTGACTCAACCAGCAAGTTATGAATTACAATCACTGCAGGGGGATCATCAAGGGTATCACTACAGTTTCAGTTCTGGAAAACAAAGACGGTTCCCCTCAGGGGAGTGGGAGAACCAAATAATTTTCTTTCTTCTGTGTCTCTTGCATTAAAACTACATGAGCTGCCTGTCTTCTGTGCTAACATAGCCCACAGCCAGAGCTGAAATAGAAGGCTGACTTTATCAGACTCTGCAGGTTGCTTCATTCTCCTTTATGGAATCAGTAACAGGAAGGAATTTTCTTTCTTATCTAGGAAGCGAACCTAATATTGCTTTTCCTCAGGCTTCTGGTTTAGCTGAATGGTATTTGCGAGTAAGAAACAGCAATTGTTAGTTGCAGCAGAATGGGGCCCCTTTCCCTGGAAGGGCAATGGACATGGCTGTGCTAGCATCTGGAGCGAAGGGATAGGAGTCACAGCAACCATTCTCTTATGAATTGTTAGCAGTAGAAAGTGGAGATGCAGTGGAGGTTGAATTACGTGTTTACCCAAAGTCTGAGGCAAAACCAAAATGGAGTGGACCTTCAATATGATAAGGTTTTGAATGTTTGGCATTTACAGTGTAAGTCATACCACATTCTGTATTTTTCTTACAGGTTCATCTTTCCTAAAGGTCCCTCTCCTGAAGCAGTATTAACAAGTAGGGGTACCAGACCTTTTTGAAGTAAGCTTCCAAGTCTTAAGACTGAAAAGAAATTTGAACATATGAATCTTGAAGGTGCTTTAAGTATATCAGGGGTACTGTGCATGAGGATAGCCATGAGAAATCAGCCCTGAGGTATTCAAACAGAACAAGGAATGAGACAAAGCAAAAGCAAGGAAGTTGCCTGGAGGGGAGCTTCAAAGAGAAAGGCAAAATAGACTTGACCTTACCCCATGGTGCCAGTGAGAGTCTGTGAGATTCACATGGGGAGTTATAAGTCTGAGGAGAAGGAAAAGATGGTGCTGGTAGAGGCAATCTGTGTGAAGTACTTCCAGCACAGACAGGACAAACTGGCAAAGAGCAAAGTAAGGGTTAATAGATGTCTAGTCATCGCAGTAAGCACAGGAAGGAAAGCAAATAAAGTGTTGGAAAGGAAGAAAATACCCAACAGTTTCCAGCAGCAAGGCAGGGCGATGAACAGCGAGGAGAGAGAGGAATAATATCTGACAGTGGTGATACAAAAGGAGGTGGCAGGGAAGGTAACATCAGTGAGAGTGGCAAGTGGAGCACTGCAAAGGAAAGCATTCAGTGCCTATTCTGGCTCTGCACAGCTAGATTGAAGGATGAAGGAATGGCCAGAAATATTGACTACAATACATATGGAGAAACCCTGACAGGGAAGTAAGTTCGTCAACACAAGGTTGTCTCTGCAGCTCAAGGTATAACTGAAGCCTTAGAGAAGGTAGCGAAATAAAAAGAGGATCACAAGACAAGTTGACAATGAACTAAAAAATCAGAAGCAAAGATGGTACCTGTCAACAAGAAGCAAGAGAAAGAGGAGGTCCCAGAGAATGTAAAGAGCTCAGGAGGTGGAACTGTGGTGTTCTGAAAAGAAGTACCAAGATAAATAGTCAGATTGTACATGCACTACATGCCTGCTTCAAAACCCAAGGGCCTTGTTTGCAGTGGGAGACCATTGGGGTGCTGCTCCAATGTTAACTGCAGGGGAAAAGATCTAAACCGATGGAAGTATCCTGGCCTGGGACTCAGCTGAGAATGGCTGGTTGGCATAGCACAAGTTCACAGCATGAGGAAACTGCAGCTTTTCTCAAGTGGGGTGTGAAAAGGAAGATGAGAGGGTGTCTGCTCCCTGTGTGGAAAAACAGGGCCTCTGTCAGCAGGGCAGTCATATTTACAAGGAGTCTTGGATATCAAAACAGAGCACAGCAGGTAGAAAAACAATGTAGGAAAAAAGTAAAGGTAGCCCAAGTAGACATTGAGGATGGACAGTAACACTTCAGATTGTGTGGCACTGTTAAGAAACAGCAGAGCTTTATACAGCTTGTTAGCTTACAGTTTTTAAACCTGTCTACCCATGGTGAGCCACTTGCATGTGTCTGAGCAAGTATCATACAGCATCTTGACAGGAGACTTAGCCTGGGCCCTCTCTGATTAAGAGCTACCAGCTACAGCACACTCCCAAATAGGGCAGATGCAGGAAGAGGCAGTGCTTTGTTTCAACAGGCTCACCCTTACCAGCTCTGCACTACCAGCAAGAGGGTTTCCAGCCTACTTTATTGTTTGGGTTTTTTTCACTCTTCCCAATTCTCCCTTCTCTGATGCCTCCTTTTCTCCCTGCCTGAACTCAACCCTACAGGACTGCTGACGAGCAGCAGAAGAGGCTGGCCAAGGCTGAAAACTGTTCAGGGCAGTGCAGCAGTCTCAAAGACAACATTGCAGGTGGGTTACTCTTCATCCGTGAATACCCTCTTGTTTGTTATGCCCAATCTAGCTAATGCAGTGGGTGGGAGAGGTCTTTGTGCAGGCTGCAAACAAGCATAAATGTATGATGAGTTAAGTGGCATGCAGCTACCTCCTGGTGTGGCTGCCCTGCAGGGTTTAAGGGGCTTAAGGTTTGCTGTGAAGTGTGTGAGCTATCACCACCACATAGGTGATGGGCAGACACCCCAGGGAAAAGCAGTGCCTGTTGCAAGAGGTGTTGGCACCCTGGGGCACCACAGCTATGACCCTGGCACAGCTGGTGGCTTTGTCTTGTCTTCACCATGTCACCAAGAAGCCAGTTTGTAGTGTGACTTGTGGCTCTCAGCAAGTTTTGCCTGACTATCTGAGAAGACGATTTATTCCAGACTTTGGTTGCAGTTTCTGCAGCCGTGTTCCTACTCTGAGTGTATGAAACATTTGAAGTGAGTCTGATTTCCCTGGCAGTCCCAAGGGGAATGAGGGGAAGCCTCAAGGAGAGGCTGAAAATTGAAGATTTAATGACTTATACATGCTCTGCTCAGCCCCCTGCTCTCTGGTAAGATTAAAAGCTTGACCTGCTTCCTATGTATCTCACGGCTGGATTTTTGTTTTATTTGAACAGAGCAATGCCAGGCCTGTAAGACCTGTGACTCTGTTTCTTCTGCTGGGAAATGTGCCGTAGGGAGCAGGGGTTCGCGATTCAGGACTCTCTGTGGGTCAGAGGGCAAAGAAATGGGGACAAAATACTTTTAAAAGTAGACTTCAGAGTGGCACATGAAACATTAAAACCTAATTGAAAACCATGTACAGCTGCGAATGTCTCTTCCACACAAGTGAATGCTCCCGAGTCTCCAAAAAGTAGGACATGGGG
>NW_008682328.1:98979-114529 GCF_000695815.1 Acanthisitta chloris
TATTTCTAAACAAATTTTCCCAAAATTCCTGTCAGGATGGAGTGCCATGGACATTTAGGAATACTTCTTTTCTTTCTTATATTGAATTTCTTGAGTATTAACCCTCCTTTCATTCTTTCCATAGCCTGTAAAGGGCAAAAATATTGTCTGAAAGAACTAGACTAAAATTGCTGGGTGAGCATTTGAATTTAGGTTCCTTCATCTAGAATTCATATAAAACACCTGAAGAACTAAAGTTGGTAAGATTTCTGACCTCAAAACACACAACTCTGACAGACCACTCCCAAACCTACTGTGTGTCTTTTGGACTGGTTGTGGGCATCATCCTGTCTCATGCCAAGGCACCTTATTGTGGATTTAACGTTCATATTGGAAATACACCATTTTCACTCACATACTGTCAAGTAAGTGAAGTCTAAATTCTTCCACAAATAATTACCTCTAAAGTGAAAGCACACTTATAAAATTACAACAGATCAAACTTTATACAAGTTTGTAAGTGCATAAGCATTTAAAAGCCTTCCATAAAGACTTCTAAGAACTCTTTCTTGAAGTTTCTTGCTCCTCCTAAAATTAAATTGTAATTTCTCAGAGCAAAATTCTGCCACAAGGATGGAGTTTTATTTGGTGTAGACTTTCACCCCAGATCAAACTGCATTCATAAACTTCTGAAATATGTAATGAAATTGTCTCAGGTTTACAGTTGATATTATTATCTGATATTAGCAAAATTAAACCTGTGTTCATTGTGAAAGGTAGCATAAGGTTTAATTTTTATGCCAACAAGGCAGTAATAGACAGCAAAGTTGATGGAACTATGTAAAAACTGTGCCACATGCTCATGATTCAAAACATGCTTGGCCATTCATCCCTGAGTTTAAACTGAACTTTAAGCACTTCTTTGCTACTTAAAGAGCAAACAACGAGCACCTCAGAGATCCCAAATAAGTTTTAACTTACACAAGGTTTAGTCAGTTGTAGGATCATCTAAGCATGCCAGTATATGAAGTCCAACCAGAAGGATCTCTAAGAGCACTTCAGCATCCCCTGTCTACTGTGTTGGCATTTTAAATGTTCAGGTATAGGTCTAAATATATATGTGAAAGAATTAGATTTTTTCCTATATCCATTTAGGTTGAACCTTGTAACAGCTTATGTTTCATCTAGAGAAGCCTACATAGAACATTTTAGTCTTTTCCACTCCGAAAAACACTCTCCTGGTACTGGAGATAGAACAGCTGTAGGCTCTCACAAGATCTCTTGGTTACCTCACCCAACCAGGCACAGAAAAGTCTATACCAATTAACTGTCACATTAAGAAGTGGTTAACAGGAGACTAATCTGCCCCAGATCTTTTCTTTCTGTAGCTCAGCACAAGCAACTGGAGTCAGGGATAAATGAGGATGTGATGCTGGGTGACTGGGCTGTAAGTGTTTCTAGCTGTGAGAGGAAGAGAGGGGAGAGCTGTTTACACACATGTACATGCTGTTTAGGCAAAAATTAAAGCAGAACTATAAAAATTATTCAGCTCCATGATGGGTTTAAGGGTAAGATATCATTTAGACCTGTCAAGCAGCAAGCAGAAAGGTCTTTTGTTATTAATGTGTAAAGCTGTGAAAATGGGACATTTTTCCCATCAGTGCTGCAATAATCCACCATGCAAGGCAGGGTTAAATCTTCTCTTTCATCACATGCCAGTCACTCCAAGTGTTGTTAATGTCTGAAATAAAATCTGAGTGTCTCCCCAGCCTGTATGATGCTTTGGGCCTCTTTTCTCTTTGGGTCCCCAACCCCCTGAACCTGTCATCACATTAAATATTTATTATTTAAGTTGGCCTGTGGGAGAAGCAGTGACTGCGTCATGTACTAATGGCCATGTTTTTAGGAGGATTACCTACCATTTGTGCTTTGGCCACTGGCATATTGCCTGAGAGTGTAACCATAATGAGCAGATTTGCACCTGCCTCTGTAAAATATCAGTATTATTTTGCTATTTTAATTTACTCTCCTTAATCCCCCTTTTCCCTTCTCCCTTGTATTGCAGGATGCTCTAAGGCTCCAGGGAAGCCCACTGACCTTCATATTATGACTCAGTGTGCATGTACACACAAAGTGGGACCAATCTTCCCACTACAAAAAAACCCAAAAAGCTGGGAAATAGCGTCTTGGGTTTCATTCCTCCAGGACACAGGCCTTAAAAGGGCCCTGATATACCTTACTGGAATTTTTGCATTAACCTAGAAGCAGAATCCAAGCTTGGATAAAGAGATCTCTTTTGGTTTTTTGTCTGTTCTCATCAGGGGTTATTTACGCCATATAAGTTTGGAGAAGATGCAGATAAATATTTGTTCAAGAGGAACCCTAAACAGACAGAGGGACAGGTAGACTAGTCAGGCATAATTGTTCTAAAGTGTCCCCACAGTGCTGGGAGCACAGGTCCCAGGGAGCTTCACCCTGTGGTTTTTGGAATAAGGCATATCCCATTTTGGTTCATTATAGTAATGCTTCCTTACTGCTGTGCTCCATGAACATAGTCAAACCATAGGAATGATTATAATTAACTTCTCTTACAAGTCAAAACTCAAGGCAACAAAAAGCTAGAAATAATGGCCAGGTATAAAGATGACATATTTCCTTGGGAGGTCGGATTGTGGGGAGGGAAATGGGGGCCAGTGAAGAAAGGAAGAATTTTTGAAGAAAAAACATTGGATAGACGGAAGTCTGTGCCATGAAGAGATGTTTTAGAACTCAAAACACAGCAGACAAAGTAACTAAAAAGTTAGACCTTCACAAAATTATACAGTTACATCAAATAAGGTCAGTTACTTAATTGTTAATCCAGTTTCAAGGACTTGGAATCTTCTGTTGAAATGCACCTCATTTTTGTTGCATTCTCTGAAATTTGAGAAGAAGCCATTTGAGAGACAACCTGAAAACTCTGAAATGAATTAAGGAATTTTTTACATTTTTGCCTGTGCAACTGGAGAAGTCAGGACTGATAGACTAAGCCTAGTGCCCACTGAATTCAGTGCAGGGCATTCACAGTAAAATCTAAAGCAGTAAATAAATATGTGACATTTCCAAGAGTTCCCATTAATATGATAGATTAAGCCAAAATATAAAAGCAGATTGAAGAAGCTGAAGCCAGGGTATTTCAACAGCAAAGGGCAGGTACATTCTGATCTTACTCATTAAAAATAAGTTAAAAGGAAGAAAGAATTAAGGAAAGACATTGACAGGAAGGAAGTTAAGAAATCAAGGGTAGAGCTAGGACATAGTACCCCTATATTATTTATAGAGGGGAAGACTTGTGAATCACAAGGAAGGACTGCAGTATTCCATTGCAGACAAAATTAAACAAATATAATTTCTTTCCAAAAGAACTGCCAGTCAAATGCCAACTACTGAAAATGATGAAAACCAAAATGATTAATGGGACAAGAAAGATGGATGTTTCCTGTTTCTTTGGTGTAGAGCATTACAAAATCAAAGAAAGATTAAACTGTACCCTTCAAAGCATATCCAGAGTGCTCAGTGGTTTTATCTGGATAAAACAGGCACAGAAACAAAAGGGGAAAAGCAATCTTAAACATACCCTCATCACCACACCTCTTAATCAGCAACCACCTACCAAAACATTTTGACTCCTTTTCTGATCTTCTTCCTTTTCTAAGGAATTTCTAATATCAAATGGGATAGAGCAAGATCACTGAAGGAGTCTGGGGGTCTGAATCCTTGATTGGTCATTGCCTGTGCCTACCTCCAACTTTCCCTGTCCTTGGGGAATTGCTATGTCCTCTTTGATTCTAGTTAGTATATATGGAGAGAGAAATAACATTTACTTACCTCAGACAGATGTCAGGACCTGTAACTCTGGTGAGATGTGGGTGCTTCTGAACAGATCATGTGGACATAAGGAAATACAACAGAAAACACCAACAATTAGAGCAACATTGCCCAATGTTGGTGCTGATTCTTAGCATGTCAAGACATTAGTTAAACAGAAATTTATTTAGACATTGAAGTCAATGGACAATGAACGTTCTTATCATATTGGTATAAGAGACCATTTACTTAGATGCCAGAGATAACGTCTTAAGTGTCTGTGTTTCAAAATGCTGGCCTTGGTTATAAGCCAAACTGTGTTATACCTACTTTTTTAGCACCAGGAGATTCTGTGGTTAGCTCTGACTGTAATTATCTGTAACTGTTGCTCTGTAACTTGGTGTCCTTACAAAAAAATTAATTTTACAAGAGAGCTGAAGAAATCAGCTATTTTTGCTTGGCAAAACAATGTCTGAGAGGGGATGTGACTGCTGAGTGCAAATACATCAAGGAGCAGTAAACCTGAGGGAGGTGAAAAGAGCTATTTAAGCTAAAAAGTAACCTTGGCACAAGAACAAACAAATGCTAACTGGCCATGAATAAAATTAGGAAAAGTAGAAGCAGGTTGCCAATGATCCAAACAATGAGGAAAGACCTTTCCAAGAGAAGAAATGCAAGCACAGTACCAAAGTATTTTTAAGCAGGAGTTTAACTAGTTCCTGAAAGGGAATTAGAGGATTCACCTCATTGCCGTGCTAAGCAGAAGGGTCTGGGAGCAATTCCATGTCAGGTTAATATTCGGGTCAATAACCTCTCTCTCCTGTCTCCTTGCAACCTATTTTACAAAAACAAAGAGTGCAAGTCCAGTAGTAGAAACCAAAGCAGGGAGGTGGCACAGAATGACTCAGTCAGGTTTCTTTCTTGGAAATTCAGGAAGCTGAGAATTTAGTGAATACTACAGAGTAAACCCTCATCCAGGTCCCTCTTGTCATGTTGGAGGACTGAAGTAACGTGCTCAGAATGTAGCCTTTTGTTTCTATCAGCTAATACTGTCCTATTTCCTATATTTAGAAGATATTTGAAGAAAAATAACCCACATGTCATATACAAGAAAGGGCAAGATCTCTCAAGCACATTTTGTCTTCATGAAGCCAAACACACTGAGAAAGAGATAATTCCAACAACTAAATAACTAATCTTTAGCTAAACTACCATTGATTATTAAACTGAACACCTGTCTGCAATCCTTACGAGGGTCTGTGGGACCTCCGATCTTTTGACTGGCACACTGATACAACTTTCTATCTTCCCTTTAACAGATTTATTGCTGAAATATTTGTTCTATTTCCTGACAGCTTTTACTCTGTAAAGCTTTTACACTGCAAAAGCTCTTTAATCACATATACTGTTTTGTTACTTATAAAGAACACAGCAACCACTTCTACTGTGCCAAGTGAAATTGCACCAGGTAAAAATGAAAGATCTTCTAAAAAGTAGAATTTGACTGTTGATATTTAATGTGACACATCACTAATTCAGCTGCAGGCAATGTGACTCCATTCTTTCCAAAATTATGCACTTGCCTACTTGTACTGATAAAATAATTAGAACTAAAATGTGAAGATCAAACCAAATATACATTTTTTTTTCTAGCTTTTTCCAAAATGGCTACACAGACTGCTAAGTCTCAAATACCTCATGCACCACCATTATCATCAAACTTCTAGCTGAAAAGTTAACTGATTTTCTCACCAAGAGGTCCCATGAATCACATTCCCTATCACTTGAAGATTGTACCATGAGAATGTTCTCTGGAACTTGTATATGATATTGTCACTTTGTTTGCATTCTTTCTATCCGTGGCTGAGTGACAAGACAGTTTTGTATGAAATAATACAAGGCCCAAGTCCTTGTTCCTTGTAGGAACAACTCTCCCACCAACTTCAGACAAATTCTTGTGGAGACAGTGACAACATATTGCTTCCGTGTTGGTGCCCAGCT
The DNA here is from genome assembly GCF_000695815.1 of Acanthisitta chloris. Classification (NCBI taxonomy): domain Eukaryota; kingdom Metazoa; phylum Chordata; class Aves; order Passeriformes; family Acanthisittidae; genus Acanthisitta; species Acanthisitta chloris. The sequence goes on from NW_008682328.1 coordinate 104,806, forward strand.
ACTTGCCTCAGGAAACAAGCAGCAAAGATTGCAGTCTCACCATCATCATGAGGAAGATCTTTTCACTGTCAGTGTGAGCAGGTGTTAATTAACCTCATTTCCTGGGTGCAGAGTGTGCAGACAGCCTTTGTGTCCTGGGAAGTGATCCATGCACAGTTCCCTCACTTCTCAGGACCATTATCATCAACTCTTCCTCTTTGCTGATCCTTTGGAAAGGGGATAATTTTCCCCAGGCTGTTCATTACTGTGAACAAGAAGAGGAGGAGCAGGAACAGTGGCCACAATTTGACAAATGACCCTTAGTAACAGATTAAACAAATGGTAAAAATTAGCTGTGCTACAAACTCCCTTAACTCCCTCTCCCTTCACTTCTGCACAAGTGCCTTCCTTCCCACCTGCATCCATAGAATAGGCTGAAAGAGATCTTCTCAGGGTTCTTAATTAGCAGGAACACATTAATGGAGAGGAAGGATGACCAAAGCACACACAATTAGTCACTGAATATAATTGTAATTCAGGACAGATTCAGTGACTAATTGATTTTCAAGTCCAGCATTGCCCAGGCACCAATGGGAATGCCCAGCATGGGAGTGCTCTGCCTCCAGTAATCACTTTCACACCAAAAACGGTGCCACAATGACTTGTATCAACAAAAACAACCAGTGTGTGCAGCTGAGTCAATTGTTAACTTGCCCCACTCAATGGACCCTCACAATCCCTGGAAAAGAAAAGGTACAGAGTTCATGCAGACCTTCTAGCTCCCCTTTGGAGCTGAGGAGGTAGCTAGGACTTCAGCATGATCAGTCAGCTGATCAGGAGCACAGGACTGGCCAAATTCCTCCTAACTCTGTTAGACATCTTTGAAAGACTCCCTCTTGTAGCAATATATTCACATCTGAAGTTTGAGCACAAAAATGGTGTCTCTGCATCTATAAATCTCTGAGGCATAGATTAGTAGATGCCGAGAAAATGGACCTCTGGCCTTATCTGCTATGGTGATTCTTATGATCTGATGTTGGAAGCTGCAGAGACATCCTTGTCTTCCTGCTCAGCCTGTCCCATCATGTCTCCTCATACTACCATCCAGCTGGTAGTGAAACCTAGCACTGGGGCATACCTTGTATCCTTTGCATGATCACACTGACTTCTCATCTTTTTCTAAGTTTCATCTGAAAAAGGCCATTTTCTCTTCTGCTGTTTCTTTATGTTAGTTTTCTAGCGCATATAATGATAATATTTGCATGGAAGTAGTCAATGAGGTCAAGCTGTCTTCTATTGCCATTTTTGATTAAAGACACCAAGTCTGACCCATTGTTAAACAGGTGCATCTCTTAACCTCACTAGGGTCTGACTTGTTTCTCTAAGCAAGTCCCTTTTTTGAAGGCAAATCCCTTGAACTAAAACTCTCCCAGTTCTGCAAAGGAGGTCTTTATTCTGATATGTCACTTTTCCAACGTGTAAAGGTCTTTTCCTGGGGCAATCAGAGATCTTGCCACAGAGTGTGATCCAAAATGTGGCCCCAGTGAGGAGTGCTTGACCTGTAGGAGACATTAGACTATACCAGCATCTCACTTCTGAGTGACCATGACTGAGACCATCTAACCATGCTTTAACCTGTGTGTCATTGCTTTGTAAATCCCAACTGCTTCTCCCACATCATGAAGCTGAAGTTACAGAGTTGCTCTCCTTACTGTACTTTTGTGCCTGTTATTTTTTGCCAACAAAAGGTTACTCCATCTGCAGATTAAAGTAGACGATTTTCTAAATGTAATAGTTGTCTGCCTTTATTTGCTAATTTTCTTTCACAGTAATAGAGATTAGTCTGAATCAGTGTCAGCACTTCACAGGAAAACTTTCATTTTAAATCATCTGTGTGAAGTACAGATTTGGAGAATGAAGGTGAAAGAGATTATCTTGTGGTCAGCCAAGCACACAGAAGAGAATTCAGAGTTGAAAAAAGACAACAGGGAGCCTCAGTAGTGTCCATTTTTTTTGTGTGTGTGTGGTGTTTGCCAAACTGTTAAACTTTCAGTGAAATGTTTGGAAGATCCTTTTGGGCCAATGCTGTGTCACTGCCTCCCAGTCTAATCTCTTTTCGCCATACCATTACTGCCATGAACTTTTCAGTATTAAACACTGATACCTAGTCAGTGTGTTGTGAAAAACTCCTTGTGATGTCTGGCATTTTTATGGCTAAAACTTAGAACTCAGGTTATGTATTTCTGTCTCCATTCATAAAATTACATCTGAAATGCCTGGATGCCAAACACTGGATCTGTCTGAAAACTCCTTCTTTTCCAGTTTTACTTTAATTTACAAGCATCATGTGAAAAATATAGCCATTCTTAATCATATTGAGGCAGAAATCTGCAGAAGGACAGATTGCTTCAGCAGATCAGATGATATCAATAGTTTCAGCATGTGAGTATTGTCAATCATAGCCTATAAAAATTCAGGGCATTTGTGCAGGTGCATATACACACAAGCACACACACGTGCACAGGTGCCACACATATACATACAGTAAGGAATAGAGTAGTTCTGGGATTTTAGAAAAATCTGCATTTTTCCTTAAAAATCCCTGAGTGTGGATACCCAAGAGAAGGTTTATGCGGAGCACCCCATATGTTTCTTTTCTCACCATGGAGTCCTGACGGTAGCCAGAGGCTGAAGGAGTTTGGGGTGCAAAGAAAGGGCCAGAAGAATGTCTGACCTCTCATCATGGGCCACCCCCAACACAAGCATACCTCTAAAAGTGGGTCCAGTCTGAGACACACTGTCTTGAGGGCCATCAACAGTACTACAGAATTGACTCTGTGATCCCCGAAGTTGGACAGCATTCGTGTCCACACTTGGTAGATGTAATTGTTGTGAGCAAGGCAAGTACTTTTAGTGTGAAGTCTGGGGCTGTCAACAGGTTACAGAGAGCCAAGAAAGTTTGCTGTAGTTGAGGTCAAAGATTTCTGTTGCTCTTCTGAGGTCAAGTCTTCCCTTAACAACGTGTTTCTGGAAAAGGAATTGCCTCAAAAAGGGCCAAGTTTCTAAAGAAGTAAGAAACCAAGAACTGAGTCATCACCTGTTGCAAAACCAAGAAACATCATTCCAAAGTTCTGTTAGGAGAAACATTTGAATAATAGAATCATTTAGGTTGTAAAAGACCCTTAGGATCATTGAGTTCAACACCCATCATCTTCTTTTTTTCCTCTGAAGGATGAAGTTGACATAAACATATTCATTTCATTGAATTAGCATAAATTGTGTTCTTCTCTAATTGTGCAAGCCAGGAATCTCACAAGAATGTTACCCAGTAAGATTTATAAAAGATTTGCTCTTAAGTTTCTTCTGGCATTTTGGTGATCTTTCTTCAAGTCAAGACCAGATGTTTGCTGATGAAATGGGCAGAACAATCCTGTTTTTTACAGAACTCTGTCCTAACTGGGTCTGTGCTGGTCCATGTCTCATCGGTGAGGATGACATGCAGGGTTCAGTCCTGCCTCTTTATATAGAGGCAATCTCCTGCACGGAGAGCACAGCTGTTAACAGCTCTGTGAGATCTGAGCTTCAGAGAGTTAACTCACAACTCACCTCTGAATTTGACCCTGTGAACTAACACAGCAGCTTCCTTCAAAACCTTCTAGTATCTCTTTGATGAAAATGTTGTAAAACAAGATATCAGAACAAACTTACGGTTAAAAACTAAGTGGTTTGCAGAGAGTTTTGTCTACTCCTGCAAAACAAGAAACTCTAAGTAAATATTTACAGTCTTCTCATTAGGAGTTTAGACACAAACCTACTGGAACTATTTACAGTCTGTTCATTAGGAGTTTAGATACACACTAATATCAGCACTTAAGAATTAGTCACTCTTCCTATTCCCATTATGCAATGGATTCAAGTGAAGAGTTTTCTTCTCTTATGTTTGCTATAGGGAAGGTATATTTAACCATGGGGTAACCTAGTCAGAGATGTAGAGTTCCCATCAAGGAGATCCAAACTCACTAGCATCCTAGGCAGTGTTATGTGAACAGTCTGAATCCTTCAAAGTAAGTGTCTGGCTGTGGCAGAACATCTACACACCCCAGGAAGTTGCCTTGGTCCCCTTTTTATGGGATTACTTCTCAAAGGTGGCTGAATTGTTATTTCACTGTTATTTCACCAGTGGTTTGACAGCAGAAGAAATCACCTGGGGGCCTTCCACATGGGTACCTGCTCTGCCTGAGGCGCTGCTTTCCATATCACCTGTGTATGCACCAAATGCTCTCAGCTGCCCATTCCCCAGGCTGCTCAATATCTTCAAAGAAACCAAGCAAGCAAACCAAAATCCGCAGGTTAAGTTCTGTCTGCTTCTGCTCCAGAAACCAGTACTGTGTATCACAGTTTGTACTTCACTCCTGCACATGTGCTCACCACTTCACATTAACCACTGCCAATTCTGCATGTGTTCACTAGGCACACATGGGGAAAAAGCCTTCAGGAAACACAGCTCTATATCTTAGAAAAGGCTCTGAAATACAGCTATGAAAACAGTTACCTTTTTTGTTTTCATTGCAGTGTGATTTATACTCATCTTTAACATGGCAAAAAGCTTCTACAGGAATCACTCCATTACAGGAAAATGACAAAGAAGAGTGAGATTGAAATGCAGCCCAGAAGGTGCATGTTGCTCTCCCAAATGCTGTTTCCCTTCTTCCCCAGCTCCCTTTTCCTTTGACATAGCTGGCAGGTTGTTTTCCTAACATAGCTGGGAAGTGAGGACATTGTGGTCTGAAGCAGGATAATTTTGGGCAGTCGTGAGTTAAGAATTAATTAATATTAGTTAAAGTAAACAGCACTATTAGTTTTACCTTTCCAAAATGTGATAATAAAACAATAATGTAAGTCACCAATTCCTGGCCTTTCTCCAGTATTCTGAAGTTTTGTTATGATTTACTGGACACAACAATGTCAGGCAAATCTATTATCTTTCAGATGGCTGTTTATCTCAAGCCTGGTCTCCAGACCTGGCTTTTATTTAAAGGCATGCAGCTTTATCTTGAATTCACAGAGATTGACCTGTCTGACTCCTGCTAGAATATGCTATGGTTACTTTCCAAACTATGCACAAATATATACATAAAAAGCAAAAAAAGAAGCATATGGTGATGCCAGAATTTTAGTTACATTTTTTTGTGGTATACAATAGCATGTCTAGATCAAAACATTGCCAGCTATATTGAGTGATAACATTTTAGTCTCTTTCACTGACATAAACTCCAGAGTGTATCTCCTTCTCCTCTTGTTACTCATTACAGGTTCCATTTTTGCTTTTTGTTTTGCTGTGTTGCTTTTTTTTCTGCTTTGTTTTCTGTTTTTTTTATTCTGAGGTTTGAACCTATTGCATCCAGTTAAATAAGACATCAGTAAGATTAGCTTAGGCCCCATCATATTAAAGGTGGGGCAATTGCAGTGTGTAATTACTTTACACAAGGTGGGCAACTACAATGTGTGGATCCAAGCCTTGTTTGGATCAGTGTTCAGTTGTTTAAGTAAAAAGGAGTCATACTAGGTCTGAAAATGTTTATTGGAGGCTGTCTGGCTTCCAATCTTCTGATCAGGTCTGATTGACTATTCAGCTATTGTCCTTTCTCTTTGCCACTGCAGTGCCCAATAAACCCTTTCTGTACATCACACATTGTTATTTCACCAAGCATCTTACCACAGGGTTGGCTGTTCAGTAACAAAAAGCATCACCCCACAAGCTACAGGATGGGAACACACCAACTTGGAAGAAAGTTGCATAGAAAAAGTATGTTTTGCATTCTGTGGTATAATTGCTTAGATATAAGCATTTCAATAGTTAAACAAAAAGTTGGTAGTAAGTAGGAGAGCACTTAGACTGGGTTCTTGCTATTCTCAGCATGTGGAGATAATTTTTTGTTTCTTGTTATGTATTGACTTACTCTACCAAACATTTACCACTGCTTTCTGGAACACAGAGGAACCTTTTCTGCTTCCAGAACCAGAATGAGATCATCCAATAGGCACCAGAGGGCAATAACCCACCTGCTTCTTTGCAACACCTCAGCAAACTTCTTCTCAGTCTAAAGCTGGGGCCCTGCCTTTTCAGCTCCTTTGATGCACCCAGTAGCACACATAAGGGAAAAAAATGAGCTACTGGAAAACTGCAATCATATTTTTATTTTATGACATGCCTGGCGTGACACTTACTTGCCTCATTCTTGACAGTGTAAATATGGCACAGGATGCTGATCTACTTTGAGTTTATATTTACAACACTAAAACTGAGAGAGGAATTGTCCTAGACAAGATCTTGTGCTCTCTCTGTGTTACACTCAGGCACGGAACCATGCCAAGTATGAACATTGAGTGTGTATGATGATGTCTTCTTCTTAGGTTAACAATTTATTTCTTCTCAGGCAGCAAAAGCAAGCACAATGTTGAAGAGTTTATAACTTGCTCCTGTAAGAGATGGCAAACTATGCTCAGTAGCTTGTGGAAAACAGAGAGTTGCCCAGAGAAGTTGTGCATGCCCCGTCCCTGAAAGTGTTCAAGACCTGGCTGGATGAGGCTCTGAACAAGCTGGTCTAGCAAAAGGTGTCCCTACCCATGGCAGAGGTGCTGGAACTAGATGATCTTTAAGGTCCCTTTTAACCAAAACCATTCTATGATTCTGTGATTCATAGCAGTGGAAAGCATAGTCTAGGAGCTGACCACAGGAGTATCTGTTGCATGTGTTGCTCTTCTCAAGTAAGTATGTCCTTCCCCAGATCCTTGTGGGGCTTCTCCTGAGCTCTGACCTGGCCAGTGAATGAGGAAATAGTCAGTCTGCAGCCACATTACCCAGTCATTTTTCCCACCGACTGTATTAAGCCAGAAATGTGATGGAAAATATCAATGTCATTGCCTACTTTGCTCACCAGGCTCCACTGGCCTGGAAGGTTCAAGTCATTAGACATCCCACACTGAGGCTGAAGGCAGTTTCAGGCTGCTCAGGAGCCCCAGAGGCACTTCATCATGTGCATCAACAGACACAGCTGGCTGGTGCCGAGAACCTAAACACTACCCTATACAAAGAATTATAGAGTTGTACAATCATAGAATGGCTTGTGCTGGAAAGGACCACGAGGATAATCTTGTTCCAATCCCCCTGCCATGTCAGGGACACCTTTCAATAGGACAGGTTGCTCAAAGCCCCTTCCAACCTGGCCCTGAACACTTCCAGGGATGGGGTATCCATAACATCTCTGGGCAAACTGTGCCTGTGGCTCAGCACCCTCACAGTAAAGAATTTCTTCCACATATCTAATCTAAACTTACCCCCTTTCAGCAGTGACTAAAATACTGTATAATAGTTTCATGTATTGACTAAAAGTTTTGGGGAGTGTCTGGGATGCAGCTTGTACCACAGCTGCTGAGAACAACAGCCCTGCTTTGTGGCTCTTGTGTAGGATTTGGTCCTAGTTCTGGAGCTACTGAAAAGTGCTCAACACAGCTGTTGCAGAGGGCCTTTCCCTTAAGGTGCTTGGGCAAGCCTGAATATATTCGACTAAAACCTGCAGCAGATTCAAACCAAAGTATTATAAATGTTGTGGGAAGGAATCATAAAGACATTGTGCTAACATTTCCACTGATGCAGTCTTCCTTCAGTTCCTGAGTCCTAGTGCTAGGACTAGCGTCATGCTTGCGTTGGGTGGTTTCCGGAGAAGGACACCAAGTATTGCCTCTAGAAATGGAAAGAAGCCAGAAATAGTGTTTTCACAGAGCCTGCTCTTAAATACTACTAGTGGATTCTAAATTTTCAGGAAAATGCAAATACTTGCCAGGCAATTAGGTTGGAGTTAAAGGTTCCCCTCTGTAGTCATGACAAAGATAATTTTCTCTAGTTATCAATGAAGTCTCTGTTTCCACCTAGCAGTTTCCCAGCTTGCCTGTTAGATGCAAATGACTGCCCTTGAACTCCTGTTTGACTACCTAAGGTTGGGTGTCATGCTGCCATGTGCCTTTGTGAGACAGTTGACCCAGATTTGAGATCATGTCTAGCTGTGAATGCTGCGCACCTGATCAGAAGGTTTGGGGGCATTCCTACTTCTGCTCCTTGAGGGTATTGAAAGCTGACCAGTTTATCCACAGAAATATACCCCCAGCTGAACTGCATTTGATGCATCTTACTCTATTTTTTTTTTTCACCAAGATTCTCTAAACCAGTCAACATCATCTGGGAACGGCTGCAAACACCAACATTTTTTAATTATATGCACACATAATAGTGAACAAAGATTTGTCAGTGATCCTCCCGTTGGCACATCTCTGCTCAAAAGAAACGTCTGTCTTTTAACCATACCCCTCTAAGCCTTTCTTTTATGAGGCATCCTGTTATGCAAGACCTTGGCTGCAATCCAAACCATATTGGGCCCCTTTTAAGCATCCCTTTTACAACCTATCCTTTACAGTAACACACCAGTCCCTTGTTTCCCAACAACAACTTTCTGTACAGAAAGCTTTCAGCCCCAAAGAAGCCTTTAGACCCAGCAGTTGTGTGATTTTCACCATAAATAACAGCTCTTATTAATCAGCAGCATTAATCTATAAAGGCATTATTCCAAAAACTAGCAGCTTTTCAGAATTTGCTGAGAATGTCACAAGAACAGTAACACACAGAAAATCCCTTGGATTTAATTAGTGTTGCATTTCTTTTGGGTTGTAATGTTCAGTGCTGTTAAGATACTGTCTATCAGTCATCACTTCAGTTGACCTAGAGGACATGGTATATATATTAGCCATCTACTGGTACCCAGAGAAATTCTCCTGAACTAATCACTGAGCCTGTTATGGGCTTATTTCACAAAGATTTAAGAACTGAGAATGAGGAGATCTTGATATCTTGTTACACACCCTCCTTGCACTGCCATCTGGTTAACAAGACACTACCTGGGAAATATTTCATCTCTCTGTAGGTCTCCATGAAGAAGTCAAAGAGAACAAATTTCTGAATGAAATTCAAAATTGGATCATTACTTAGGATGTGGAAGAAATCAGAAACAAGAAGGCACCATCCAAGACTCAAATCTCTTGCTGTAGATTGAAATGGAAAATTTAGCAGCCCAGTTAGGACACATTTCTGTCCTGTAGACAGAATACCACCTGTTCATTACAGAGCAGCGCACCTCTAAATAGAGTAAATGAGTTTTAAACTCTTAATATTTTGATTTGTCTAGCCTTTAATTTAATTTTGCAAGCAAAATGCAGTAATAGGTACATATAGATTCTTTCCTAGGGAAATTACAGTTGCTGTCTTGCAAATTATGACTCGGACACATGTCTGGGAAGTAAGGGTATTTTGACAGGAGTGTAAAATATCACTGGAGTTTTTCATTATCTTTAAGTATAAAGCTCAGAAGAGCATATTTTATGCCTGGATTGGTAAATTTTGGGGCCAATTTGAAAGCTGAATTAAGTACCTAGTACTTATTGAACCATATTAGCAACAATCCCTAATGGAAATCTGAATGTGTCTGTGCTTAGACTCTGGGAAATAAACCATAATGGATTACTAGCAGCAAATGTGTTACAGTGACAAGCAGAATAGCAATCTGCTACCATGTTCTCAACCCTGTGGCACAAAAAATATTTAAATTCTTTGCTCTGACTAGTTTTAGTTATGCTGGTGTAACTTAGAGATTGCAGGTTTGATGGGAAAGGAGAACCAGAATTAAACCTGACATTC
>NW_008682328.1:114563-122666 GCF_000695815.1 Acanthisitta chloris
AGTAGGCTATGAATCACATCAATGCATGCATGCCTTTCACAGGATCACAGAATGGGTCAGGTTGGAAGGGACCACTGTGGGTCACCTGGTACAACCTCCCTGCTCAATCAGAGTCAACCCAGAGCACATTGCACAGGGTTGTGCCCAGATGATTCTTGTATATCTCCAGTGAGGGAGAATTTACAACCTCACTGAATAACCTGTTCCAGTGCACAGTCACCTGCACAGTAAAGGAGTTCTTCCTCATATTCAGGTGGAACTTTCTGTGCTTTTAAAAGGAATTATGTGCTTTAAAATGGAACTGTTAAGCATTCAGCAGCAGGCTGTCCCTATGAGTAGAAAGACAAGTCATCAGGGAGAAAGACCATCCTGGTTAAATAGAGAACTTAGGGAAAAAAAGAGAATTGATTGCCTCTGGAAGGAGGGTCAGGTAACTTGGGAGGACTATAAGGATGCCATGAAGTCATGCAGGGAAAAGATTAGAAGGGCCAAAACCCAACTAGAACTTGATTTGGCTGCTACTGTTAAAGACAACAAAAAAAGTTTCTATAAATATATTGGCCGCAAAAGGAGTGTCAAGGACTGTGACCATCATTTGTGGAATGCAGAGGGTAGTGTAGTGAAAGGGGATGAGAAAAAGGCAGAGGTACTTAATGCCTTCTTTTCCTCCATCTTTAATATCAAAACCAGTTGTCTTCAGGATATCCAGCCCCCAGAGCTGGAATTTGGTGATGGGGTGATGAGTGAAGCCCCCTTAATCCAGGAGGAGATGGTTAGTGACCTGCTATGCCAATTAAACACTTACAAGTCTATGGACCCTGATGGATTCCACCCCAAAGTAATGAGGGGACTGGCAAAAAAACTTGCCAAACCACTCTCAATCACCTACCGGCAGTCCTGGTTAACTGGAGACATTCCAGATGACTGACAAATGTAACACTCATCTACAAGAAGGGTCAAAAGGATGATCCAGACAACTACAGACCTTTCAGCCTGTCCTTGGTTTCAAGCAAGGCTATGGAAGAGATCATCTTGGATGCCATTACCTAGCACATGCAGGACAATCAACGAGTCAAGCCCAGCCACATGAATTTATGAAAGGAAGGTCCTGCTTGATCAACATGATCTACTTCTATGGCAATGTAGTAGATGAGGGAAAGGCTGTGGCTGTAGTCTATCTGAGCTTCAGTAAAGCATTTGACACTGTCTCCCAGAGCATCCTCCTAGAAACACTGGCTGCTCGTGGCTTTGATGGGTAGACTCTTTGTTGGGTAAAATACTGGCTGGACAGCTGGGCCCAGGGAGTTGTGCTTAATGGAGCTAAATTCAATTGGCGGACGGTCACTAGTGGTGTTCCCCAGGGCTCAGTATTGGGGCCAGTCCTATTTAACACCTTTATTGATGATCTGGACATGGGGATTGAGTGCACCCTTGGTAAATTTGCAGATGACACTAAGTTGGGTGGGAGTGTCGATCTGCCTGAGGGTAGGAAAGCTCTACAGAGAGACCTGGACCTCCTTGGTCAGCGGGCTGATGACAACTACATGAAGTGCTCCATCACCTTTCCAGGGTTTAAACTGAAGTTGACTGGACAGCAGTTCTCCAGGTCTTCCTTCTTGCCTTTTTTGAAGACCAGGGTGACATTTACTTTCTTCTGGTCCTCAGTCACCTCTCCTGATCACCATGACCTTTCAAAGTTGATCATGAGTGGCCTTGCTATGGTGTCTACCAGGTCTCTCAGCACTTGTGAATGCTTCCCATCAGGGCCCATGGACATGCGGAGGTCAGGTTTGCCTACATGTTCTCTAACCTAATCCTCCTTGACCAAGGGAAAGTCTTCCTTTCAACATTCCTTTACCCTGATCTCCTGGGTCAGAGATTCCTGAAGGCTGGGTTTGTCATTGAAGACTGATGCAAAGAAGGTGTTCAATAACTCTGTTTTCTCTGTGTCCTCTGTGACCAGGATCTCCCCTCCATTTAATAATGGACCCACATTATCCTTAGTTTTCATTTTGTAATTGATGTATTTGAAGAAGCCCTTCTTGTTGTCCTTGACATCCTTGGCCAGAATTAATTCCAGATCAGTCCTGCCCTTCCTTAGCTCATTTATACATATTCTGACAACCTCTCTGTAGTCATTCCAAGCGGCCTGACTCTGCTTCCATCTACTGTGTATTTCCTACTTATGCTTGAGTAATGACTTTGTTGTATCTTCAGCGTTGTCCAGAGCAGAATGTCTCCTAGCTGTGTTTTTCCTTACTGACCTTAGAGCCTGGTCTCTCCACATACTGGGCCAAAGTCACCTGGTGAAGAGGAACCTCCACTAACTTTAAATGAACATCCAGTTGGGATCATTGACCCTGCTTTTGGGATAGTTTTAGAAAAGTGAGACCCACAGCTCTTTTTAATGATGAAAATTAGACACTGTTTGTACATGCACTGAGCAACTTCAGGACTTGTTGCAGTCCTCCATGGACTATTTCCAGCCTCACCAGCAATGTGATGTTTCATTAATTTGTGAGGCTAATGTATTTGGGGACAGTTTAGTTAGATTATTAAATTTATTTTTGGAAGAGAGTGGGAATAGAAACAGGGGAAGGGCATCTTTCCTATTAGTTCTTCACCTGAAGCTATCATTGTGCAAACATGATTGGAAAAGCCCCAATAATAAACAAATACATGACTTCAGCAGGGCTTTAGTTCATTTGCTGTCAGGTATTAATTTAAGCTGCAACTAAAACAATAGGCTGTTGGGTGCCATTGATGCAGCTGAAAGCCTGGTGCACATGACTTTTCCACTGGAGTGCTTTCAAGGTCTTTTTCCTCTTCCTATCCTAGCTGTGAAATCTTTATGTAAATGGTCTTAGTCACAATTAGATTACATCAAAGAATGTTTGTCTTGGTTTCAAGCCTGCTTGGGCTAAAACCAAGATAAATTGCAAATTGGCTAAAACCACCAACAAACACCCACTTTTTCTGGTCATTACAGATGAGGAATGTACAGTGCCTTTAGGTCTTATATTTCCACCGCCCTATCCTGTCCTTAGTCAGCAATTTGTTAGGTAATTGGAAAACAAAGTTCAATAGACTGTCTCAGAGTGGGTGGGGATTTTTTCTTTCCCCTTTTGGCTTTTGTGCGTCACAGAGTACTTACAAAGGAATCAACTCACAACCTGACCTGTGAAAAAGCAGACACATGTGAAGCACAAAGAGAGGAGGCAACCCTCAGTTCATAATCCTCAAAGACAAGTGAAACTTAACATGACAAATGACAAGGAAAGCAACCCTCTTCTGTCTCCTCCCCTCTCTCCACAATCACAACTGAGGAAAATAAAGAGGTACCAATCAAGTTTGTTCTCCTCTGTCCCTTATGTAAAGCCACTGCCCTCAGAATTGTCTATAGGCTAAAACATGTAGATGAGGATCATTTCAGGAGCCACTTAAACAGAGGTGACTCTGGAGGGACACACCAGGACATGGCACAGCAAAGCTTCAGGTGGGAGCTCCTGAAGTCTGAAGGAAGTGGAGTTAAGCACCCTGCAATAGGCCAAGTAGGGATGTGAAGAACAGCTTGAATGTTTTTCACAAGCCTTGCCATAAGATAGGTGGTGAAGCCAGGAGCCAGGACTGACTTTGCCCCTCATAGACATGGGAGGCATGGAAATGCCTTATTTACACCTTGCTGGTGTGAATGAAGTTTTCGTTTCTGGTGGCTGGGGGGACCATGATATCTCACTATGTCAGGGCTGAGATGCTCAGCACCATGGCTATTCTGCTGCTGAAGTTTTAGATCAGTGTATCTCAATAGACACTCATGGAGATATTCTGGACTTATACCATTATTTTTTAATAGAGATGGGCAGAAAAAAAAGAAGTGCAAAAAAAGGTACAAAAATACTCCTGGCTAAATATTCACCATGAGGAATATTTACTCCTTGACATTTGCATTGGCCAGTCAGCCCAAAATATGTTTTCCCAGAAAACAATTCCATGGAGATACTTTTTCAGGGACATTTTTTTCAGATTCTTTCTATTAAGGATTCCTGCCAGAGCTCAAGGTGGCTGCCCTGGCTGCAAATCTCTCTCATATAACCACAGGATGGCATAAAGGCTGTGCAGAAAATTTTAACAGCTGAAAGTTCAGAGTGTCAGACAGTAGTTTCAGCTGTGCACTGCCACATGCAGAGGATTAATGTACTCCTCTGGAATGCAGAACAACTATAATTATCACTTAGTCCAAACTGGATGAGAAAAGTGTTGTTGATGGTCAGCTTCCCAGGTATCTGAAACTGTTTGCGTCCTCACCTTCCTTTTCCAAGCATTCTTCACCTCAGTTCCATGTCCTTCATGCCAGAAGTTCCCCTGGGTTTTGATTTTTCATTTACCACTATTCTTTTAATAGCAACAAGTTATTCTAAGAATAATGCAATCCTTTGCAGTCAGAGCAGAGACATGAAGACTGGTCCCTAAGCTAGGATGGAAAATACAGTTTTAAACACGAAGTAAAGAGACACAGCTTTTAGCAGACTTTTTAGCAGTGTTGCTACATTGTCCTTGTTCATGAGTAACTTGTAAGCTAAAGGACACTTTGGATATTTCATGGTCCATTTTTTTCTGAGACATTGTGGTTTACAAGGTGAAGTGATGATGAGTTCAGCGAGGAAGAAAATGGCTCACACTGCTCCAATAACTGTGCTGATATTGGCATATGGCGTGGTCTGGTCTGGAATAGTAACAAGAACTTCAAATTGATGTTTCCATCTTCATAGTCACTGAAGGTGACACCAGAGACCAAACAAAAATGCAGTATGTCAAAAAAAAATCCCCAAACCTACTTTTTGAACAAATACATGAAATATATAATTCCATCATATTGACCAGACATATGAGTAGTAGACAATGTGCATTGAACTCATCTGCATTGACCCAATCAGATCTGCTATACATCATGCAGCATGATGAGCCCTGGTGTCTTGGCCACCTCTAGCTGCGCAGGGGACACAGTGGTAAATGAAATCTGACAGAGGAGGACAGCTGGTGCCCAAATTTCTACAAGAAAATAATCATTGGGTGAGGTTGGTGCTGTTCCAAGGTTGGGAAGCTGTCTCCCAGGTGTGAAAACACAGATGTGGTCTTGAGAATAATGTATACATCTACTTGATGTCATATATAAGTTAGGAGCAAATTGATAGGTAACCAATTCCAGTGCATTATTTTTTGATGGCAGGAAAGATTTTCAAATTAATTCAGTGCCTTCTGTAGACTTTGAAGGCCCTCATGATTTACTAACCACATAGACATTTTCTTCAAAAGCTTGAAGTACTAGAAAAATCAAATTGTCTCTCTAAAAAATACAACTAATATTTAAGAAAACAATTGTTGTTATCATGAAGTGTTCTGTTTCTAAGGAGGTTGGCAAATGCCTCTTTCCTGAGGCTCTGTTAATGAAGTAGACATTAAGATTTTCAAAAATTATGGGTGGTTTGGGGTGAGTTGTGTCTGTGTGTTAAAGTGGTGTCTGATTTCAGGCCTGATTTTCAGAAATGCTGAGAAATGCCTCCCTGAAAAACAACCCATCTAACACTTGAAAATCTCAGTCAGAGTTCAGATCCAAACATAGTTACAAATTTGAGGAGTGATTAAGTCAGTGGTCTGTTTCTTATCCTTTACAATTATCGTGATGACTTATGAGGTTAGGATCTGGTTCCAGATTTCCCGAAAGTGTGTGACAGTTCTGATCTGGCATGTCCTAAGGCCAAGTGCCCATTTAAATTACTTACTTGACTGAAAAGTGTGGAATAAAATAACATACTAGCTTTTAAAGAAAAAAGCATTGGCAAGCTATTGCTGCCTATGTACATATGCAATTGCCAACCAGCAAAATGTTTTCAGACTTCTAGACAAGGCAATCTGAAGGGTTTGTTACCATGATTTAGTAAGAAATTTTAGGGACCTCTCCAGGGTGAAAAGTTTTCACATTAATTTCTGCATTGGACACATAGCTTCTGTTGCACAAGTGTTCCCTGATGCCAACATGTCATTAAGTGATTTGAGGCCAGAACAGGGACCTCATGAACAAGGGTTTTATGCTTCTCTGCTGTGCTCTGCCACCACTTTCCTTCTACATGCCACATAGCAGGGCATGCCTTCCTGTCCCACGTCTGCAGCACAAAGCAGTCTGGTTCTGTGATCATGCACTTATTTAGGGTGAAAGACAAACAAATTCATGCCTGGTATTAACTAACATTATCAGATGCTAATAATGGAGTCATTGACCTCATCTGACAGAACAGCTCAAGGCAGGTGACATACAGCATTCCCCATTTTGTAAATGTTGAGCTAACCTGGTTAAGGCTGGTGGGTCATAGGGAGGTTGTTGGTGGTTGGGTCTCCTGCACATAGCAAGGTCAATTGGTCAGGGAGTTTTTGGATGTTAGGCTTGCCTGGAAATGCCTTGATGGTGATGAAACAAACTCTCATTGTCCTCTCATGAGGGTGTAATCCAAAGATCACTGCAGTGGTGAGGTTTCTTCTGAGCTTTACATCAGACAAGGGTTAAATTACATACATAAATCACAAGTTGTTTGCAGTATTTTTCTGATAGACTCCTAACTCTAGGATGTCCTTGCCTGCAGAAACAAAACAAACCTCTGTAAAAGATGGATATACTCAGTAAGACAAAGAAAGAAAAACAGATCCAGTGAACATAGGATATAACATATCAGAGACAACCGCATAAGCCAGTTGAACAAAAAATTTCTGAAAGATCATACTTTTAGTGTACCTGCTTTCTCCCTCCCCATGACACAGACCAATGAACCAACTAGATCTTCCAGAGAAGAAATGTTGTCATGGAATAAGTTTAGAGGGAAGGATTTTTAGTAGACTTGAAAATTAAGTTCAGAGTATGAAACAACATTCAAATTTAAGCATGGAGCAGTCAGTGAGGTACTGGGACAGTCCAGAACAACAGGCCATTCAGGGCTTGGTTTGAGGATGTTGTGGGAGAACTCTGAATTATGTGTTTTTGTAAAGAAACATTAGTCTTTCTTACATCCAGCCAATAGCATTTGTTGTGAGAAGTCAAATGAATTGTACCTGGGAGTGTTTGCAGTACTCCAGGTCCTCTATATCCTGCAAGTGTGACCTGCATGCTGTTTAACTGAAGTGCAAACTGGGAAGGAGAAGAGAATGATCAAAGCACTTTCCCTTCCACCACTGTGTTATATCCAGCATCCAGGGCTGTAACAGCAGCAAAAGAGGCAGCTGCTCTTAATACTACACTGAATGGTCCGATAAGAAAGGGAGAGGTGATGGGGAAATGCCAGTCAGCAGTGGCTGTAGGAAGGCATCCAAGACTGAATTCCTGGCAGACTTGGGGTGTTTTTATAATTGCCTTGCAAGTTGCCAGGATGTTTGCTTTTTATTCCTTTCTTTTTTTTTTTTTTATAACCCACATTCCTGAGAGTGATTTTTTTGTTCCTCTCCCTCACTCCCCTGCACAATTTTTCTGCCTTGCTTGGTGCTGTGATGTTGAGGGAAGGTGTGCAGGGCAGACAAGTCTCCTCTCGTGACCTGACAGTGTGGCAGCCGTTGCGGCTGGCGGGGAGCAGAGGGAAGGTTCTCAACGAAGCCATTGCTGGAGTTGGTTTTAATCAATTTAATTGTTAATGTTGTGGGGAGAGAGGGACGAAGCAGACCACAGACTAACATGGTGGGGTTAATGGAAAGAGAAGTGATAAAATATAACCTTACAGCCTGCTGTGCAGCAAGTCTCTGAGAGATTAGAGAGTTATCAAGTGAGAGAACAATTAAAGTGATTTGTAATTAACTCTGCAGAGAGTAAAACCAGCAAAATACTGCTTGCTGGGTTTGTCCCCAAAACTGTGCCAGTCCCTAACTCTTTTTCTCTGTCCCCCTTAGCAATCTCAAGGAGCTAACAAAGGGGCTTGGGGCAAGCTTGCCCTGGCTGGGTGCATGCTGGTGCTGTTGGGCTTCTGCAAGCCCATGGCAGTGCTCACCCTGTGGCCACTGCCTGGCACTGAAGAGGATCTGCAAGGAGAGGGGAGGCAGATATCCCTGGCGCTATAGGCAGCTGCACAA
>NW_008682328.1:122684-150912 GCF_000695815.1 Acanthisitta chloris
GCCAGCCACAGCCTGCAGGCGAGGGCAGGGAGGAGGTGGCAAGCCTCTGCCCCACACCGATGCGTGCAGGCAGAGCTGGATGGGCATCCTGCACTGAGCAGCCACCACACAGAGATGCGCTGTCAAAACAGCAATGCCCTGTTAATGACCTGCAGTGACTGTGGGGACATGGGCAGTGTAAGCCAGATGGATGGCCAGCAGCTGTTGAGGATGGCTGTCCTGGTTTTAGCCCTCGAAAGGGTTCTTGCTGCTCCTCTGTCTTCACAGTCATGTTCCCAAGGCCTCACACTCGTGGCTGAGTTTGTTGGAGCAACAATGTCCTGATTGCTTGTGAAAACATTAGTTTCTCTGGCTTAAAGAGGATTTGAGAATAATCTTGCTCAGAGAGCAATGCCTCCTCTTGGAGATCTGTGTTTTAGGACAAACCCCAGCTCCCATCTGCTCCAAAAATCCCCTAACTCAAGGCTGCCGTTGCATTTAACTAAGACAGTCATCCTGTCTCTGGTTGTAAACTAAAACATCACTCACAGCCTGTTTACTTTGTAGTGTGGCTATAACCTAACCCCCTAAATGCTGCCAGCATGTTCCTGCCTTGCTGTAATTAGCGGGGTGAAGTCACTGCAGCCGCACGGCGGCTCCGTGGCCTGACTCTTCTCCCCGGGGCACCACGTGTGTGGTGCTAACCACCGCGGCGTCTGCAGGGAAGATGTGCCGTTCATTTCATGCTTCCCACTTACCTCTATGCTTATGGCTCACATGGCTACTTGGACCATAGAGGTGGAGGAAAGTATCCAGGTGGGGAGACAGGTGGGAGAGACAGGGTCACCTCCAGCAATTCAGATGGGTGAGAGGATCTCGTCTAACCCAGAGCTTTGTTCAGCAGCACACTGTTTCTGCAGGGTGCATGCCTGTGCTTTGCTGTCTTTTGGGGCATGATGTGTTTTTTAGTTGCAGTTTATTGCTCTAAAGCTGCAAGAAGGTTAAGAAAAATACAGAGTGAAGCTTTTTTTTCCTTTTTGCAATAATAATGTAACATGAAAGGAAACCAGGGAAGAAACACAGGAGAAGAGAGGGAAGTAAGGAGACAGTTAAAATAAATACAGAGGGGTAGGGGGAAGTTAATGAACTTGCTCTATCTAATAAACAGTTTCCTTCAGTCCCCCCATGAATGCTGTTGTTTCACTAGCCTGTGCCAGTTTCCTGGTGCTCCCTGCCCCCACCACTGGGGAGTGAGGTCCATCCACCACATACCCCTTGAGCTTCCTCTCTGCATCAGCAATGCTGGAGGCAGAGGAGCTACCTTGGAGGAGAGAGTGGGGAAGCTGGTCTCCATGGCCCAGACAAACCCCAATTTCTTTTCTCAGTGTGCCAACAGGGATGGCAATTAATGCCAAGGAGAGGGGGGGGCTTTAATGATGCGGACACCTGTTCCCCGAGAAATGGCCTCAGCTCTCTTTGGCACAAGTCGCTGCAGAGGCTCCTCAGCCACAAATTGCTTTTCCATAAAGGCAAAGCAGCTTTGTTTATAAACTGCTGTAGATAGGCTGGAGTTTTCATGATGAGAGCACAGAAGCAACAGTCATTACAGCCGTATAAATGAGTTTATTTATTCAGCAAGAGCACATCTGCCAGGCTGTCGTGAGGTAATCTGCTGCAGCTACAGCCCACAATTAATGGCTGCTGGGGACAAATGAGATGGGAGAGCAACTCGCCTGCGGGGAAGGGAGAACTCCACCAGTTTCACAGGGTACCCTGTGCCTCCCGCCCCAGCACCCCGTGGTGGCAAGGGTCTTCCCAGGGAACACCCAAGGAGCTGAGGTGGCAGACCTGGTCCTGACCTTGATTTGAGAGTGCATGACAGGAGCTTGCTCAAAAGAGGAAGGTGCTGGGAGCGCAGCCATGGCAACTCCACCCCCAAATGAGCAGCCTGGAGGGTAGGGCTGTCCCTGCTTATTCTGCTGGATGCTAAAACAAGGAGTAAGAATAAATCTGGGCTGGAAACAGAGGGTGGATTCAAGACTAAGATTTCAGAACCAGACGGTAAAAATGGTATCCTTCAGGGGCTGTTTGGATTCAGTGCTTTGACTTGATTCACTGAAAATATTGGAACAGTTTCTTGTCTCTGTATCAGTTTCTTGGCTCTGATTTGGGGGTGGGGGTGAGTGCAAAAGAGGTGTTAATCCAAGGGTTTGGTTTGGCCTCTTGCTCAGCTGGAAATGAATACCCTGCCTGTGGCACAGCTCCTGCAGGCAAGTTGCAGGAGATTAGTCGGCTGTCATCTATTTGACCCAATGAGGCCTGAAGAATTTGCTTGCAATGCCACTAAACTGGTCAAATAT
Organism: Acanthisitta chloris; assembly: GCF_000695815.1. Taxonomy (NCBI): domain Eukaryota; kingdom Metazoa; phylum Chordata; class Aves; order Passeriformes; family Acanthisittidae; genus Acanthisitta; species Acanthisitta chloris. The sequence goes on from NW_008682328.1 coordinate 125,024, forward strand.
TGAAACATGAAGGACAGATGGAAATAACTGTAAAATGCTGTAACCTGGCATGTCACCAACACTTCACAGCTTTCATACTGACTGCCAGCAGTAGCAGAAAAAGGCATTAACAGGAAAAGTGAAAACCTAGACCTCCGTTACAGGAGGCAATGCTGAGAGAGGTTGTGAGCTGTTCTCCATAGCTGGGCCTGTAATCCTCTGAACAGCTACAGAAACACGGCAAAATAAGAGGATGTTATATGCAAAGACCAGACACAATTCCCCCATCCTTTCCTTTCCACCTCCAGGGTAAGGTAGAAGTGACTGGCAGTCCCAGCTGATACTGCTGCTGCTTGTCTGATCCCATCCAATGGTCCTGACAGATGTTTTAATCTACTGTTTGAAGAATGACTTCTGCACAGCTCTGCTGTTCAAACATCTGTTTCTGTTTAGATAGACAGAGGCATTTCAAACTGCACTGGCCATGCCACACACTGGGAATTGTTTAAAAGGCAACCCAAGTTGCTTACATTACTCAGTTACAGCATAAGGAGGATTTACTGCAGCAAACCTTGACATATTTTTAAGCCCTGTAAAACAGATCATTCATGAAAACGGAACCGTTTTGCTTCTTAAGTACATCCTTTAAAAAAGGGGGTATTTACAGTTATAAACCCATAAAGACATCGCTGAAAAGCCAGGGCTTTTCTACTTGCATCCCTGTTCCCGTATCAAGGGAAGAAATGCTTGTTTAATCATTTCGCTGTCCTTGGCTTTCCCAGCTTTTGTAGATCAGTGTGCATGTGTTTTTGCTGTACCACTTCTTGCCCTGCTGCTGTCAACACCCTCTGATTACTCCTACTCCAAACAGCCCATGACACATTGCATGTCAGAAGATTTCTATGCGGAGCTTCCCAGTTTCTCAGTGGAAAGAAACAAGAAGTAGCAACTTTTCAGACAATGGTGAGAGCTCAGTATCACTAAGCTAGTAAAATTTAAAGGACTTAGTGCATTCTCAGGTTCTGTGTACCTACCATTCTACCCTTGAAATTAAAGAAGATGCTATCACCTCTCTTCTTTTCCTCTGACTTGCCTAGTTGTTCAAGCCTTGAAATACAAAGCAGACAGCAAGATTTTTCAGCTAGTCAAAAACTGCTGTATATCACATGTAAGGAATATCCTTATTGCTGACCATCAAGTGAGAGCTGCCACCATCCATCCCTCTGCCTGCATTCTTGTAACAGGTGGAGCACTTCGTTAGTGCATTTGGCTGATTTTCAATGGTGAAATATTCCCCTGGGGTTCTGGTTTTAAAAATAGCAGAAATCGGAGCTTTGTCTACAAAGTGATAGAAGGAGCACACTGTGAGCTTTTGCCTCTTTTGTCCTACTGGGAATTGCTGGAATAAAACCACACACTGAAGGATCATGCTGCTTGTTTTCTTTAGTGTCCTTCCCCCTTGTCTGTGACTTTTCAGATTTGCGAGCTGAGGAGCTGAGGTAGAAGTCTCCCTGGTTAGCTTTTCTTTTCCACTTGCAGGCTCCATTGACAAGCACCTCTCAAAATCAAACATACAACAATACTTTTGTCCTTATACCCTGTTTCTATTCTCTATGAACAAAAGAATAGGTTAAAAGGAAGTACTTACATAAACATGAACACACTGGTTCATGGCTGGCTGTGTTTCTGTGCACAAATGGTACTTCTGTGCTATGCAATGCTAAAGGGATTTATTTTCCTTTATGGGTTTGGTTATAAGGCACAGCTTCATCAAAGTCCTGAACTACTTCTGCAACTCTAAGCCTGTAAATAATCCCAAGATGGATGAGCAGCTCACCTTCTTTAAATTAGACCTGTTCAAATACGCTCCTCATTTGGGTCCTGCAGTAATTAGCCTGGAAACAGCGAATAGCCAGTTGCATTGAGCTGAACTTTTCTTTCAAAGAAGTGCCAAAAACAATTGAAAGAGACTAATGATATTTCCTGAGATCCACCTGTTGCTCAGTTTCCCTTCAATTAAGCGACAAAGGGGAGGTGCGGGAACCGCTTCTTGTTATAAACACAAATTAGTATTTGGACAAATGAGGCCGGGAAGAGAAAGGCGAAGGCATGGCGAAACAATGAGAGAAAAGCGGCCTCGGCTTTATCATGGGCTGGCCATGCGCAGGGGTGCTCAGGAAGCGGCACATTCCGATGCGGCGCGAAGGCTGGAAGAACAATGCAGCCCTTCCTCAATAAGGCATTTGAACAGGCTAAATGATCCCTCTGGACATTATATGGAAGTGAAATACATCAAAATAAGAAAGGAGGAAGAAACACATTTTTGCCTTGATGAGGCATAGCCCTCAGTTTGCTGAGACATGACAATGGACTGCTAGTAAAAACACCAAACAGCAGATGAAGGATTTTTGGGGGGTAATTGCCAGCCTGTGCTCTGCCACTGTGTGAATGTGCCTTGGGGGCACCAAGCTTTTGGCCAGCTGTCTCTGCTCATGCTGTACTCCTGACTGCCCCCACATCCTTGTCCTCCATCCTGCAGTTCCTTGACGGTATTCCCTTATCCATTTTAAGTGTCTTTGACAGCTATGATCAGAGCATGGGTTTAAGAAGTTATAGCCCTGCTGCAGCAGTATCACTTTAATGCCTGTAGGCACAAAGCAGAAGAGGAGATGACTTATTCACTAGTTTTCAGGAACTACCCAGCACCTGAGAGTACTTGCACAGTATCCCAGCCTCAAGGTGGCCCTTTCTATGGAGTCACTGCTCTGTCAAGCAGCGGCTGTGCCTCTTCTCACCACTTCTGTCCCCACGGCATGAGTAGCACAGTGCTTTTCAGGCAATTATGACCCCTGAAAAATCAACTTAGGAAGCAAATATTTACTGATAGCTGCTGGTGGGGCTTAAAGATCCTGTTCCAGCAAAGGAACAGCCTCAGGGCTGCCCTACCAGCTGCCTCTCTCCTACCTGTGACTGAGGATGATGGTTATGGAGGTGGTCTTCAGCCATCTCTCTGATGAGCCAGGATGAGTCTTCTCTGCTTTGGTAGCCCTTCCTTTGCCTTGGGTAAGGTGTCCAGCTCTGGTCTTAGACCCTACAGAGAAAGTGACCCCTTGTTGGCTTCCCTGCTGCCATTAGGGGTGTCCCAAGGCCCCTTTGAGCATGAGCCAGGAGTCAGGAGGGATCTTGCAGGTATCCAGGATATTGGTGAAGAAGAAAAAAATCCTTAAACAAGCCATCCTGTACCTCCTCCGTTGTTGAACCGCACTTGCAGAAATCTTGTTGCTGTAGTTTTGACACACTGCTATTTTTCTCAAGCACCCTGATAACACTTACATATTGCTGCCAGCAGCTTCACTGAGGAGCATTGTGAATGCACCCTGAACAGCAGGAGACCTGTGGCTGCAGCAGGTGTAGGTTACTCTGTGATCCTCCCTCAGAGTGCCACACGCAGCATTCTCTCATCCCTGCCCCTGCACATCCTCATCCGCTTTGGAAGGAAGGCTAAGTCTATGCTCCCTCCTGCCTGACATCTGGGGGACCACTCCTGTGCTGTGCTCTGAAAAGCACATTAGTCCCACACTGTCAGTACAGCTTGGATAAGCAAGCCCAACACTTCTCCAAAGGTGTTATTTAGGACCTATGTCATACCTCATGGCCACCCAGGTGACATATAGACACTGTTATGGGAACTCACCAGACGCTGTTGGAAAGATCACTTATAACCTTTGTCAGGGAACCATGATGACATTTGTTACTGGTCTCCTCAAGAAGCTCACTCACGTCTGAGTGATTTGTAAATTCAGGTAACCTATGTGCAATCCAGAATATCCCTTCACTCCAGAGATCCCATTGTCCCAGCACTGGGAGACACCACAGCCAGGTACTTTCCCAACAGATCAGGTAAGAGCAGGTAAATGAGGAGGCTATTCTGCTTTCAATTAAGTTAATTTGTGATGAGATTACACTGGCGCCTGTACTTGTGAAACATTCAGCCTTATTTAGCGGATGCCTTTCATTCTGATGTACAACGCTGTATAAACAAGTTGCTGTCTAGGTGAATGTTCAGTCAGAAGGAAAATTAAAACCCCAACCCTGTCTTGCAAAGAACTAAGGATCATGCAGACTAGTCTAATCTGGGCATATTAATACAGGGCTCAGCTGTGATGGGTATGGAGGGGACAGAGGCCTGGTGGAGAGGCATCACTGTGGTGACTGCGAGTTGAGTTAGTCACATGGAACAACACATGCTAATGACCACAGCTCTGGCATCATGTTGCCCACAGAGAAAGTTTTCCATATGTGTAATGTTTGTGTATTTACAGTCATTTGCATCTTCAGACTGCACAAACACTGTACCACTCTCAGAGCCTGCTGGCATCGTGTTTTCACAGGTCTGCACAGTATGGGCCAACTCCTACTCTGACCTTGGAGCAATTTGTGAAGTACTTTCTTCAGAAGAAAATCTTCATTTAAAACTGTGGTTTCTTGAGTAAATGCTCCTTGGGGCAATTCCCTATTTTACATGAAGGTGGAAGACTACAGAACTATTGCTACAGAAAAAAGATAGTTTCAGACTGGATCACATTTGTGAGCATATGAAAAAATACCTACATATATATATAGAATATAAATACCCTTGAAAAACAGTCATCAATCCAAGTCTTTTGTTTGTTGGGGTTTTTTTCTTGTACATTTTGCTCAGGGACAAAAATGCATCTGAGATAGACAATTCATTCTACCAATCATTCTGTAAATGATTTATATAATATTAGCATGTGATTAGGAACTAATTGTCTTTAAAGTCACAGTGTAACAACTTCATTTTTTCTAAAAAAATGTTGTATAGAGCATGGCAGTGAATCGTGAGCACTGGATTGGGACTGTCTGAGGCCTGGTACCTGTTGTCCAGAATAAAGATCTTCATCCAGTGGAAACCTATGTTTTCAGCAAGATATGTTGCTGACCTTTGCCTGGGAAGCAGTGCACATTGTTTTGCCTAAATACATACATACATGTTTATCCAATGGTGTTATGGAAGATATTTATTCCATCAGAATGCTGGAGGCAGAAGTGAGGAGCTGTCTGCCAGGGGAGACCTCAAGAGGTCAGTGAGATGCATAGTCCTTCATGGGGCCACAGCAGGAAACTCTTTGCTGTGCCTCACACAGTCTTAAATCCCATATGTACTTGCAAAAGCCAAAAAGGTGTGTATGTCTGGGTCTGGGGAAATGAGAACCTTCCAAACTTCCCATCTTACCTTGGCTCAGTTTGACATTATTTCTACCCAAGTAAAAGCAACAGCTGATTATATATAATAAAGATAAATGCTACATTACAGTACTGTGTTTATTAAATCACTGCATTTGTAGGGGAGTTCCTTGGCATTGTTTGTCCGTGATATAAATATTTTAAGTCTCTGTCAGTAAGTGAGGCTGGTGTGTGTATATTACATAGTGTACTCTCTTATCCGGTTAAAAAAAGCAACAGATGCAAATTGTCCAAACAAACATTTTGTTTCTCCCCACAGCTGGCCTGATTGTCATCATTCCTTCCAGCCTCAGGCTCCTTCTGTGCTCTGGGTTGAACACATTACTTTTACAGGTGTGGACTGCACTGGTGAGGGGGGATTCCGAGACATGGATTTCTCCCTTTCCCCACTGCTCAGATAGTCTTCCACAAATTCAGCCCATGGCTCCATCACAAGGTCAAGGCTGCATCCATCTGCAGTCATCCACTACAGCCCATTTTTCTTGTCCAGTTCACAGTCTATATAGAGATGAGTTTATTTCCTCCCTCTTTGCAGCAACCACTTACATAACTGCACTTTGTTATTGCATCTTCTCTTAGTCCTGTCTTAATTCTAAACAAGCTCAGTTCTTCCAGTCTTCCTTCATAGGTTATGTTTTTAAGCTCTCTCATCACTATTCCTGGACTGATTCCAGACCAGCCACATCCCTCTTGATGTGTGGTGCCCCAGCCAGGACACAGCACTCCAGCTGAGACCTGCAAGCAGAGAGGAGTTACTTTTCCTGCCTTATGTTCAGGACTCTCATTATAGTTCATATTTCATATAGCAAAAATAGGGCAAAGTTATCCACTACCAAGGGGAAAGCAGGCTTTTCTCTGTGCCAGAAATGGTAATTTCTTTACAGAAAGCCAAAAGAAGATCACACCAATTGCATCTGAGCTAAATTGGAGTGCTTTGCTATGGCTTACTTTGAGGTTCTGAGCACTTAGCAGCTCTTAGCAAGCCACTTTCTTATGAAACTGTGATTTGACCTTGGCAGTTGGGTCTTATCCTGCTCTACAGTGACCAGGTAGCATGTCTGATTCACTCCTCATTTAGACAGAGGCACCAGCAGTAGAGCTGAGAAGTAAAATCAAGGCTACCAAAATGACAGGCAAGTTCAGCAGAGGGGAGGGAGATGGCTGTGGGCAGTGAATGGTGGGGTCATAGCAACTATCAACAAAGGACATCCAATTTTGGAAATGGACCAGAAAGAAATGGACTTGAGGAGAGGTAAATTTCACTTGTCATCAAAACAAATTACTAAAAAAGGTTATTTCTGGTCTTGCCCATCACTGCACAGTAACAATGAGAGGAAATAAATATGGTAGAGTTACAGAAATCCCTCACCAAGCACTGACGGAGAGTCCAGCAGCACTGATGGATCCTTGTGCTTCCATATCCCAGTTATGTCCAATTCCACAGATTTCATGTCACCAAAAGTGGAGAAAATAAGTGGGTCTGGATGAATTCAAGTGTCTGAATAAAATGCATGCAGGTGCAGCCAAGGAAAGTGGGATGGAACCACAGTTTTAATGGATCAGTAAAGATAAGTGAAAACAGATGATTGGCATGTGGCATTGAAAAAAAAGAAATATTAGAGCATGCTCTGTGCAAAAGACAAGGCTAACACAGGGTCTGTAGGACCAGGAGTGTCCCTGGTGGTAACAGTGGGGGGCACAGGGTGTGGGGTGCAGGTGTCCACAACTGGGTCAGTTCTTTGTCACAGAATCAGCTTCCACAGCATCCCCAGCACTGCTGCATTCCCAGTACATATGGCATTGCTTCATTTTAACGGTGCTATTTGTTTTACAAATTAAAAGGCACACCGAATAATTTGGTGTAAAGATGAGGAAGTGAATGTTATTTAAAATGGAAAAGGTAGCTGCTTCTCCAGCTGCTGAAAACATATTTTCTTCTTCATAATCCAAGCAATTGCAAATGCCCCTTATCAAAATTTAGAACCTTAATTGCAACATTTTTCACCATCTTATGTTATTAAAAGAAAATTATTTTGGTTAAAAGCCAGATTATGTGCTTATGTGAATTTCTAAACCAGAGCTGCTTTCTGTTGCAAGAGTGATTAAGAAAGGTATTCAGCAGTGAATACTACAGTCAGAAGCCCAGATGGATGCAAGGGTTGTCAAATGAGTGGCCCAAGATGAATTTACTTCATCCACTGTGATTTTTATAAAATAATACTGATGCACATGTGACATTCTAATGTACTGGGAAAGAACTTCAAGGTGCTTCCACATTTAAAATCTAAATTGGATAATCCAGTGCAAGATAATGGAGTGGTTCATATAAGATACAAGCAAGAGCTGAAACTTCATTACTGTCATTAACACAATCAACATGTGCTTATAAGAGACAGGTTTTACCTAACTGACCAACTTTTAGAAATCAAAGCTTAGGGAGCCAACTAGGTCCTTTTTAAGTACCCATTCAGGTTTAACCAACAAGGGTAAAAGTGTAATTAATTAATTTCCCTTGGTTTATGATGTCATTTTGACTGAAAAAAAAAATCACTACAGCACATACTGAAGGGCTTAAGTCTGTTTCCTTTTTCATGTTACCAGCCAATCTTATTTTACAACCAGCAGGAGACCCTGCTTTGTTTCTTTGGCTGAGTTATAGTCTGCAAGATCCAGACGGGGTATAGATGCTCAAACTTCCTACCTCATGAGGACATTATAGCTGTATTTGGAATGTGTCTTCAAAGTTTTCTGAGTAACAGTTTCCAAAGTACACATACTACTGGCATCTCCAACCATCCTCGACTCCTTGAAGGCAGCAATGTGGAGAAGTGGTGATGGGTACCTTGTGCATACAACAGTGCCTGCTAAACTCCTGGGGCCAGTAGCCTAGAAACAAAGAAAATAAAAAACCCCAAACAAACCTTAAAATTCTAGCAGAACCAGGATGCTGCACTAGTCACCCATTTCCAAAGTATTTTTCCAGCAGATGCACTGTTCAGTAGATTAAAGAAAGGCTAAAATTCAACTTGGAAATAAATATTTTCATGGAAGGGGTAAATAAGCTAATCCATCACCATACGCTTCCTTTTCAGAGTGAAAAAAACACCAGCAATTAATTACCCAGCACATGATCACATGACAGCATCTCTATAGTAGGACTTACCATACGTGTAATAGCATGTTGTCATCTGTCAGCCCCTGAGGTATCATGACGGCTTTTGGTACTCATGCTTTTGGCAGTGACTGCTCTTCCTCTGAACTTATTCCATTAAAAAAAATAAATCAGAATGTGACATTAAAAATATAGAATTATGTTAGAAATGGATGTGATGATGCTCATCATCCTAACCGTTAAAAGCACTTGGGATAGAGCATCTGCGTTTAGCATTTGCTCAACAGTGGCTTTCAGCACAAAGATTTTTAAACCCTTCCTGCAGGAGGCAAGATAACTCTGAGAAATGAGGCACCACTTTGGGGAAAACCTCTATGAGATTTATACCTGTATGTTACACATTGTCTTCTTACAGATTGTGCCGAACCTGAACAATTCACAATGTTAATGCACAAGCTTGATGCTCCATGATCCACAACAGCTGCATTATATTAGCAACCTAAATGGTGCTGGGACCCATACCCTGATCCTGAGGCCAGCTAATGCAGTGTAGCAAAGTCTACCCAGTCAAACTCAATGCTGCTGATTGCATCTGAGCTGATGTGTCCCCCGCTGAGCCCAGGGATGTGCCTGGCAGCTGTCTATCACTCCTGCCTGGACTGGGTCAGCACTTTTCCAGGAGACATGCTAAATATTTATCAGTGTAGGTGGTTGTGTTCCAGAGGACCTGCACTCTGAGTTGTCTAATTTAGTGGTATAGATGCAGTCAACAAATCCCAAACCCTAATGTGGTTGCTGTTGTGACTCAGCAGCACTGGGGGAATGCAGGGATGAACAGTCTGACAGGGAATGCAGAGCAGTCCTCAGGACGGGACTAGTGTGAGGCACTGCACTACCAGCCCTTTGCTATGGGAACAGCTGTGAGATCAGATGCTAAGGTTGTTGAAATGCTGGCAAGAGAGAAAGGAAAAAGGGGAGACTAGAAAGAGAGAGGGGAAGGGTGGGCAGATTGGGCAGTCTGGAGGCATGAGGATGAGAGGGGAGAGCAGAGAGGACATCAAGACAAATCATCCCATGATGCTGCAGAGTGGTAGGAAAGTAGAACAAAGCCAGAGGACAAGTAGCAAATACACAGTAAAAGGCCAGGAGACTTCAGGGTGTCCATTAATTTCAATGGCCTTCTGTAAAGATTCTACTCACTTGGACTCAGTGTGATCCAGTCAGAAGTGTGTAACCAGATCCATTTTAACAGGCTGCATAAAGTTTTCAGGCCAGGCAGACATCATAACAATTCCCATGGAAAGATACAAGCTGAGGCTGAAGAAAGGAAGGGATGTATGGCAGTGCTGGGCAGCCAGACCTGTGTGTGGTAATATAGCTGCACTCTTGTTTAGTAAACAATTCTTCTAAGAAAAGTCAGTTTAATCTTAGGATGACTGAGTTCTCTAGTGATGTTTCTCAGTCCATGATACATTTCCCACTGATATTGCTGGTAAAACTATTCTTTACTTAATAGAAAAGATAAAGTTTAACAAACACTCTGCATTTTGTATATTTATTCTTGTCCATCAGCTGATATTATCCCCAGCCTATGTCAAGTTAAAAGGGATAGCTGAGTTTAGGTCCACAGTCCACATTTGGATGTCCAGAGTGAATTACTATATGCTGTTCTTGGCTTCTGGTATGACTCATGTGGAGAGTACTGGAAAAGGTAGCCCAGCCCATGCCCATGCCTATGGCACAGAGATGGAATGTTTGCTCTCAGCTTCACCTTGAACAGGATTTGGCATGGTGTAAGAGTGCAGGCATTTGCCAGAAGGCTGGAGGAGGGGCATCACGTGCAGCTTGGCAGGGAGGTGAGGGCAGTTCCTCAGCTCTCAGCCCTCAAATGTTTCACTTAATCTCATTAGGGCCGGGACAGTGCTGGACAGGAAAGCTCCACTCTTGAACAAGAACTCTAGCAGGCAATATAATTAATCTCTTTTTTGATTTACACTCTCTATATATTTTGCATACATGACAGTATTTCCTAGCACAGCCTTAAAAATGTACAAATGCTGGTTGTGGAAAATTTTAATAGTTGTCACTCTGTTAGCCAGCCACAGTTTCTGAACCCATTTGAACACCTCCTTTACCTATGTCATGTGGGATTCTTCAAGCTTTTAGAAAGACAGAGCAAATGTAGGTATGTAGGCTTCCACCTGAAGCTGCAACAGTTGGAAATGTAAATAATCTGCTTCTAGTCTCCTCCTCTGAGCAGAATTGATGTTACTCAGGTTGTGTATGCTGGTTGTGTATGCTGGAAATGTCTTAGAGGGAGTTTTATTCTAATTTGGGTCTCATTAAGCTGTTTACCTGGGGAAAGTCAAATATCATGCAGAATCACATGGTGCCTTTTTAAAGGGAAATGAGTGCTGTGTGCAACCACTGCTTTTCTTGTTCCCAGGAAATTTCAGCAACAGAGATATCCAGTGTAGCAAGCAATGCACATCTGACCAGACATTTTCTAGAAAGGGATTTTGTTCTCAGAGGATAGCTTATTAACAAGCAGAAAGCAGCCCGACAAATTTTGCATTCACATAAATTGACATAGGATTGTAACAGATGGGGTCTGTTTAGGTTTGGCTCTTTTTAACAGCACGAGGAAGGGTTCTCAACCAAACTGCATTAGATGATCCATCAGCAAGAGGGTTCAGTCGAAAGGACTGAAAGGGAAAAAAAGTCCCATTCATTTACAGCTACAGCCATCCAAGTTAAAGCTCCTCGCGCCTGACAGCAGCAAGTGGCAAACTTAGGGAAGCAATGGGTCATGGGAAAGGTCCCATTAGATCAGTGGGAGCACACACTAAACAAATACAGTCACATGGATGCACACATTTAAATACTGCCCAAGGGAATATGTGGACATATGTTCAGTGTGGCTCAGAGAGACAGCCTCTAGGCCTCAAGAAATCTATGTTTAAAAAAAAAAAAAGAAAAAAAGAATTCCATCAATCAGTCCCTGAGCCCTGTGAAGTATGAAGATGAAAACTGCAAAGGAAACATGTGCTCAGCTCTCTCCACCAGCTGCCCCATTAAGCAGCACTGCTCTGCAATACTGCCCTGGAGACCCTGCAACTTCAATTCCAGTCTCCCTTTAAGCCCGGATGAGAGAGAGAGAGAGAGAGAGGGAGGAAAAAAAAGAAAGAATTAAAAAGATAGACTAGCATCATTTAGCTTTTTCTGTGACCCTTCTTTTTTGCCAGTGATAATGAAATTTACTTTTTATGTTGGTCTCTGTCCTTTCGAAGGAGCTAACTGAGGCTTATATGGTAATAGAAATGCTATTAGCACAGCAAAGCAGGGAAAAAAGAAGACAGACACAAACTCAAACATGATAATCTGACTGTGCCAACTCAGTTGGTGCCAGCCAGGGCTTTGTGATGCCATCTGCAGTGATACTGTCACTGGGGCATTTCCCTGCTTAAGAAAATAAGATCAAATCAAAGTAAAAGAAATGGGTCTTCATCCCATAGCACTGTACCACTTGCAGATCATAAATTAAGGGCTGAATGTGCTCCCTTGCTTCACACTGTTCAGGCACATTGCCCCAGTGCATGTATAAAGACTCTTTGGGATCTGCCAGAGGCAGGCAGGTTGGGGTGACTATGTCTAGGGGGAGGAGGTGGTTGTGCCTACAGGGCAGGTAGGGCAGGGTGGCTGTGCCCAGCAGCAGAGGGGCAGGTGCTGGGCTCAGCTGTGGGGTGCAGACTTTGCTCTTTCCTATGATGAGGTATCAGCATGGCTTGGTTTGGGACAGCTCTAAACAGCTGGACAATCCAATTCTGTATCCTCTCTGGTGTCTTTAGAAAAGCCATAGAAAAGACCTGAGATGTATCAGCACCAGCTTTTAGCAGGAATTTCAAGGGCAGCCAAGAGATTTTGCTCTTACCTAGCCTTGCTACCCAAACTGGGCACAGGATTTGGCTTCTAACTTGTGTCAGGCAGCAACACTACCACTGCAGCAGGTTTTGCACGGTGATGTCCTAGAATATAGGATACTTCAGCCACCAGGCAGCCCTCAGAGGGACAATTTGAAGGCTGTCCTCTTGCTTAACAGAGCACTCACTCCCATGTGCTCGAGGCTATCTTCCTTAAGAAAAGGAATATCCTGACCTCTCTTTCCAGATCAGCCTTCCTGATGGCTGTGAAGTATTTCTCTCAAGAGTCATGCTACACATCAGAGCAGAGATTGGGTACAGGCAAAGCTGGCTATTGGGGCAGTGGTGTGTTAGAAGCAGCAAAGAAACCACAGACCTGCTGCCCCATTTGTCTCTGCCAGAGCCTGCTGGCCTTGAGGGCACTGGAAAGAAGCAGGATACCTGACGCCAGAGCACTGCAGGGAAATTTCCTTTTCATGGCATGTAGGAAGAGAAAAACCTAACCTTATGTGGATATCCTGCAACTTTTCAGCCCTCTCAGAAAGCTGTGGGGAGCTATGTTGTAGGGGGTTTCCAACAGGCTCAGCCCACAGCATGCAATGCTGACAAAATTGCACTTAGTCCCCATGGGACAGGTATTTTGCTGACAGAATGTGCTCTGTACTATGGGACCATTGGGTACAAGGGCCAGATTTCTAGCTTTACTAGGCAGGAACTTGTAAGGGAGGTGGGAAGACATTTCCAATGACAGATAAAAAAACTAGATCATGATGATTGATGCATGGTGATGACATGCACCCCTCCATGTGCTCAGTGTTCCCTGCCAAAGAGACCTCCACAAGCTCCTTCCTGGAAGTGCTGGCTGGGGGCTGGTTAGAGGGTGGAGGAGAGGTGTGTAGGAAGCAAGGTTTGGGCAGGTTAAAATTTGTCACTTGGCTTTATACTGATATCCCAAAAGATTTAATCCTCTCCTTCCCTCAGACCGGCTTCAGCTACTCAGTGGCAGGGAATCCCCAGAAGTACAGCCACTCCAGGGGCCTTGTGCTGAAGGGACATGGAGAGAGACAGTCCCAGTCTCTGCTACAGCACCGGGTATCCATCTGCTCATTTTGGGAGGATCTAAACCCTCAGCCTAAGATTTCCCACTACCTGACATTTTCCTTCTGAAAGACAAAACCTTATATATCCAGAAGAAGAAATATGCAGGTATCCACTAGACTGTAAGATGGAAGTCTCCTCTACAGACTTGCAAAATTTTAAAAGAAATAAATAATTTAAAATATCTGCCTCAATATATGCTTAGAAAACTGCTCACAGATAATTATCACTCCCATTACGCATACAAGAGTGCTCCCCCCTCCCTCTCTCCCCCTGCACAGAGCCCTTCACACACAACAAAGAGGGAGGCAGAAGCCTGCATTTTATGTCCCTTTTGACCTACAACATGGATCTGTTCCAATCTAGCAGGTAATTAAGTGATGAGGCATCCTTTTAATCCACATTTTATGTTCACAATCAGGTCTTTGGGGTATTGATATAATTAAATCATGTGATCCCCTATAATGAAATCCTTAATTAGGGAAAATATAATTAAACTGGGTTTCTTAAAAACTGAATGTCACAGTGCCTAAGTGTGTTTTTCTTTTAAACATGCACAGCATTTTCTTTTACACATGCACAGCAATCAGGCTAAATCTCCTGCTGATGCTTTACTCAATTTTCTGTTTAAAATGGCACTATCTATATTTATAAGTTTTAATAGCATGAAAGGATTTGAAACTAATTTTTAAATATAGTTTAATTAGCTCTTAATGCAAGATTACCAGATTCCTGATATTTTACTTTGCAGAACAGTAAAAACCTACCCAAGCTGAGACCTGTGTTTGGCAAATCTCGTGCTCCTAATATTTAAGATTTCAATCATGAAATACTGAAAATGAGACTTTTTTTAGCATCTTTATTTGCTTGTTAGCATTAAACCATTTCTTTATAAAAGTTGTCACGCAGCAAGGCGCTAGAGACCCTGAGGAGCTCTTCCTTCCCTGATCCCTAACCTCTCTCTGGAACATTATTCAGCAAGTTTTTAGGTGGAGGCAGAAGAGGGGAAAGCAGAGAAGGGGACATGGCCCACCTTTGGCACCTGTCTGTCTGCCCCTGTATGCTGCTACTTGTTATAGTTTTAGTTTTCTGGGGGCAGAGATGGCCTTTTTTCCCTCATTAGTACAGCTCATGACATAGCACTGTCCTGCTTTGTACCCAGGCTTTGTGGTTTCTCAGGTGGTGGAACCAGTGACATCCTGACGGGATGAGGGACAACAGTCCTTGCAGCAAGATGCCTTTTTTGGTAGGTGCACACCTGATGCACAGCAGGTGTACACTAGCAGGTGGGCACCATGGAGACCTTGAGGTTCCCTGGGTAAATTTGTGTGTACCTGATATGACAGTATAGAGATATCCCTTCATGCTACTTGGCACATTCATCCACTGTGCTTTTCTGAGAGGACAGCAGGAAGAGTTCTTGTTTTTAGCATTTATGTTAATACATGGCAGATTGGTAACAAAAAGCTTTGAGTGTTGAAGACCCTAATTTTACAAGTGTCAACATTTCCTAGCTGCTCAATACTTCAGGGCCTCTGATGCCAAGGAGGGGTTTGGGTCCTTAGTTCAGCAACAGGCAAACAAGAAGTCTGAGTGTGCTCTTCACAGCCTGCCCTTGATGCCATCAGCCTTTGCAGGGTCTCTGGGCTGGTAGTGACACCATGGCTCCCTTTGAGCTGAGTAATATGTCTTGTGCTGGTTTAGAAGCAATGGAGGAATGAAGAAGGGAGTATGGCTGAAACTGGTGGAAAAGTCTTTGGAGTAAGAAATATAATTTAATGTATGGTTGTGCAGAAAGCAAAGAAAGTTTTCTCTGTTTCTATTGCAGCAAAATCAGCAGTAGCACCTTTGGAAATGAAGGATACTAAAAAATCTATTCTGGTTTGGTTTGATAGCCAGTGAAATGTTCTTTTTTTTTAAATAGTTTGTTTATAACTGCAAATGCTTTGCCACTTCAAGGAAGTATTTGCCTAACTGTTTGGGTGGAAGTCAGTCTGTGAGAAGATAAATACCCCATCTTAGACTTACCATTAATATTTCTCAAGGAACTGAGAAGCTTTTCATCACTGACAGGATTTCAGGGTCCACACTATTTCTGACTCCTGAAGACAAACTCCTTAAGAGAACACAAACTTTTGACCAGTCTCCTGAAGGAATGGTGAATCCGAAACTGGTGTTTGGTTGAATTCAAAACTGGTGGTTGATGTTGACACTCCAAACAACATTTTGTATTTTAGGATTCACTTTGCAGGAAAACATTAACAGTTCAGAAAAATCACAAACTTTGCAGGACATATGACTTTACCTGTAATTGCTTTCTCACTGAAACTGGCAATAAGATTAGTATTTCATCTATGTCTCCCTTCTCCCACAGATGGGACACTTGGTTTTCCACTGACCTTCTCTAAAATCCCTGTATGCCCCACCAGCTGCTGTGTGGCTAGCCACTGTTAGTGTTTCTTAAAGAGCATTTGCTAATGGGTGGTGTTGAAGCACACTCTCAACACCTAATGACATTTGCAAGGTAACTGTCTGAGCCTCAGCTTCTCCTCGACAAAACAAATATATAAAAGAGCCAATATAAGGTGTGTTCACATTTGTGTGTCGGTTCTGTAATGTAGTTATGAAGTGATTTTTGTGGCAGGGCTTACTGTGTGTCAGCTTACACCAGAGAGCAGTCCCAGGGATCCCAAATTGGATTTCCTCTGTGCAAAACTAAGCCAAAACACCTATTGCAAGAGCCCAACCTAATTTTCTCTGTCCAGAGTGGCCATTCAGTCCATGGGATTGGATGGGGGCTAGAGTCAAGAGAAATTCCAAAACACACCCAGAGAGACAACGATATCCTGGGCTGCATCAAAAGAGGTGTGACCTGCAAAAGAGGAGATGCCATAACAAGAATTCGATGAGGTGATTCTTCCCCTCTACTCCATTGCTGTGAGACCCCACTCAGAGTATTGTGTCCAGCACTGGGGTGCTCAGCATAAGAAAGACATCGAACTGCCAGAGTGAGTCCAGAGGAGGGACATGAAGATGATCAGAGGGCTGGAGTATGTGTCCTATGAAGACAAGCTGAGAGAATTGGAATATTTTAGCCTGAAGAACTGAAGGCTCCAGGAAGACTTTATAGCAGGCTTCCAGTACCTGAAGGGGGCTTACAGGGAAGATAGAAAGGGACTTTTTAGAAGGGCATGTAGTGACAGGACAAGGAGGAATGGCTTTAAACTGAAAGAGAATGGGTTTAGATTAGATATTAGGAAGAAATTAATTACTGTGAGGCTGGTGAGGCACTGAAGCATGTTGCCCAAAGGTGTTGTAGGTGCCCCATACCTGGAACTGTTGAAGGCCAGGCTGGATGAGGCTTTGCACAGCCTGGTCTCCTGGAAGGTGTCCCTGCTTATGGCAGGAGGTTTGGAACTAGTTGGTCTTCAAGGTCCCTTCCAACCCATGCCACTCTATGATTCTATGATTTTGTTTATAGGGTAGCGGTTGGGCTCTCAGCACCAGCCAGGTGTGTCTTTTGGGGCACTTGACAAGGTGCCTCCAGGTTTCCTGAACAAGCTGAAACTGCAGCTGGTTCTTTCTCCCAGCCATGACACACCAAACCATTGCTGCATCAGCACCGACTGACTGGGACAGGGCTAGTGCTGAAACTTCTGCAGTAATCACAGAGGTAGCACAAGGATGACCAGGGCTGGGGAGGGACTCTTTACACTTACGAGAGCTTGGCAATACATGTTCCTAGAAAGTCTGACTGAGGAGGCAGGAGTGTGAGCCCAACATTGCAGCATAATCTCCTGCCTGGCAATTACCTGTGGTTTAATCTCTGGACCACAGGAAAAAAAAAATCTGTTGTGGTTATATCTGCCTTTTACCACACTGTGTCATGTCTGTGGTGCAGAATGAGAGAGAAAAGTGGCTCCTCTGCGCATGTAGATGCAGCTACAAACATAGAAACAGACTGGTGATGCCAGCTTTGCCTTAGCACTGGCTCAGGTTGGAGGCAAACAGCATACAGAAACACAGTGAAGGGAAAGCCAAGTGTCACAGGGCCAGTCCAGCTGAGTACCTGCTGCACACACAGCTTTCAGGCTCCTGGACCTGAGCAGGAAAAACCCTGCTCCAGTGCTCCAGGCCTGAGGCTTTCCTTACCTTATAGCTGCTGCCATACTGAATGTCAGCAAGACCTGGAAACAACAGCCACAGGCCAGGCACACAGCCCATGCAGCCCTTGCCATGTGGCAGCCCTGATTTCCCAGTAACACCAGGTCATTGCTACTGGTGTCATTGTAAATCAGGATGCAAAATGTGAAGATTAAGAGGAGGTGAGAGTTGACTGCTTTGGCTCATGTGAACCAAAAGTCAGTTCCTCCCATAATGGCCTTGTTATGTTGTCTGTTGGAAACAGGAAAGAATATTATTCAAGTACGCAGACTGGGTAAGCAGTAGCATTGCTGAAACACCTGGTAATTACAGCACACCTCAAATTGAGCAAGCAGAACCATGTTACCTTTGAGATTTTTTTCTCAGAAAGTAAAGAATCAACTTCAACTGGACAACACTTTCGTTCTATGACAGCCATTGCAAATATGCTTCTGAGATCTCAGCTGTGGTAGTGAGCCTGGATTTGGGCTCTGATACTACAAGGCAGGCCAAAATTACAAAGTTGAGATACCACGAAAGGCTACAAGGAGAGATGAGCAGAAATGGGTCTGCCTTCCCAGGGAGGAGGGAGAGGAAAACAGGCTACAAGGAACACATCCCAGTATATAAAGGGATGTTGTTTTAATGGGTATGATCAACCATTTCTCATCCCCTTTGGTGCTGTGACAAGATTATAACTGCACTATGAAGTAACAAAGGAGATGCCATAACAAGTAATAACAGGGAGAAAACAAAATAATTTCAAAGGTATAATAGACTTGTTTGGTAAAGTCATTGGTTATATCATTAGAGCAAGGCAGTTTGTGAGACCAAAGTGCCCCTACTAATTAATGTATAAGCACAGGGTCAGGCAAACCTGCAGTCTCAGGGGTTCAGAAGTGGTTCCATGCCGGGAGCTGTGCCAGGGCTCCCAGAGGTCCTTCCAGCCAACATTGCAACAGTGCTGATGAAAAATGGCAATAACCCAATGATGTTTGCAATTTTTTTGTTGTCATGGAAAATGGTGTTGAGATAGCCATCGTCGATAGATTGTATATACCATCATGTATTAAATTAAACTACTTTCTTGCATACACTGTTATTTGCCTGTCTTACTGTAATTGTTTGTGTTTAGCAAGAGGCAACTTGAAGGCTGTTTATCTTCAGCTCTCATTTGCAGCCTGGAAAGAAGCAAAAAGGAAGACTTGCCATTGGTTTATATCAGCTTAGACAATCAAGTATAAAAGATAAAAAGTCAAGGATTCAGCATGTTTCTCTGCTCCATAAATAGCATTTTTAGCTTACGTGACCAAAGAAAAATTGCTCCAGTGCTTCTCTTTGCATTCTACTTTCCTCAGAAAACAAGTTTGCTTCAACATTAGAGAAAAGTATTTTCACACAGCAACACGGTTGACCATGGTTTGCTAAGATGCTCCATCTGCACATGGACATAGTGGCCGATAGTTGGGGGGGTGAGTTTGCAAATAGCATCTCTATTAACAGATTATTTTTTTTTTTGCTGCTGACTTCTTTATGATTTCTTGCATTTCTGAGGAGGATTTTAATCTTCATCACTTTTCAGATGTTTTATATGATTCTTTCAGAGTAACGAAATCAACTTTATTGTCCTCATTGTTGTGTACATTCTGTGCTGATTTCAGCAATGCTCAGACCATGTGCATGTTTCACAACAGCAGCATGGCCCATACAGAGATTAAAATCGAGCCTCTTGTTTGCACATTTGAAGATTGTACAGAAATGAGCAATCTTTTTTTTCCCAGTCTGCATTGTCTGCCTTTAGTATGAGATGAAAAGTGCATGAAACACCCAACAAGCTCAAATGAGTGTGACTCCTAACATTAGCTTTTCTGATACTGAATTACCACTAATGTGCAAGGTTTTCCCAGAGAGCATATATTCCCTCAGACTGTTGTTCAACAGCAGTCCACAAACTGATGTTTCCATTGAATTAACACTTCAGACATTTAAGTGCAGTTTCTACACTCAACAAATTTTGTGCAATGACATCAACCGTTAAAGTGCTCCTGATGCCAAGAGTCCTGTAGTATCCTCAAGCTTCTTCAGCAACTAGAGAATAATGGAAACTGCAAACTCACAGCTATTTACTTGATAACTGTCATATGCTTCAGGAAGATGTATTGTCAATAGCTGTCATTTCAGGAGAAATGTTTAACAAGAATATGTGTTTGTTTAGCAAAACTAATGAAGGCTTGAAAACTGAGCCCTCTCATAACACACAGCACACACGGAGGCCCACAGGACCTCACACACCAGATTTGCTTCTCTAGATGTATGTCCCAAGCACAGAGCTCTCAAGTTTTATGAAGTTCTTTCTCAGGGCTTAATTTGATGCAGCTAGCAGCTATTTCTTTTAACTATCCAGAAATTGCTTGCTGTACCATTTGCTTCACTGCTATAATGCTTGTGGCTTGAAATCATAATATCCATACTGTTTCTTTTCTTCAAACATTTGCTTCCAGCTCTTTACACTCTGTGTGATTCTCTCTAGTGGCTTCTCCACACGTTCCTTTCTCACAAACCAGCTTCGCATTTAATTAAATGTACATCTTTTTTGCATCTTAACATCAGACTTTTATTGACAAGTTTGTTTTGGCAAAGAGGGAGCATGGTAGAGGAAAGCTAATTACAAATTGCTTCTTGAGCTGGAAAAAAAAAGCCACCACAGTCCACCAGTGAACCTTCTAGTAAGGAAGAATGGATGGGAAGGGGGTTGCTTCAATGGAAAATACAGGAAACATTATATTGGATAGTGCTTATATTTATCTTTCTCCTGGAGCACCTATAGTAACAGACTGTATTACAGTACACTTACTCATCTGATCTTGCCAATAGCCCTCTCTTCTAACCAGTGTGGAAACATCAAGGACTAAAGAGCTAAACAGAGTATATTATAGCTTATCTTCACTAGCTATGGAGAAGAGACAACACATTATTTGAAAGTTTCAGGGAATATGTCCCTTTCTATTCTCTCTTCTTCCAATTTTTTAAGCACATTCTCTTTTCCACTGTGTTTCTTTCATATTATGCACTTTTCCATTCCAGAGGAGAAACACCAGTTAATTTGGTAGACTCGGAACTATCCCTGTCAAGAGAGCTGATGCTGCACATCCCCAAAACACTTTCCAACACCCAAACAGCTCTACTTTTAAGGCTTACTTTTTTTTTCAAGATCCTTGCAAATAACTAATTTCCATTCCTTGGCAAGCTTGCAAGCTCTGGTCCTACATCCTCTGCCCTCGTAAAACCTTTGTTGCCCAATATAACCCTTCAGCATATAGACCTCTTTCCTTATCACTAGAGCCAACAACCTTGTTCTGCTGATTACATGAAGATAACATCACAGATGAAAATAGGCACATCTTTCCTTCAGCTACATCATTGCCCTCCCTGGCACAGAATCCTCTTCACTCCCCAGGGCAGGGGAGCCCTTCTGTCCTCTACTTAACTCCACCAGTCTGATTAGTACCTCACTGGGAAACACACCTGCAGTGGCTTTACTTCCACCCACTGTAACTCTCTGTGGTATATTACAAGAATAGCATCCTCTGCATCAAAGACTCCAACTTTTTCTTGCTGGTTCTTAGCTGTTAATTGAGAATTAACTTAGTCTGAGACTCACACTGTAATAAATACACTGTAACTCAAATTCACACCTGAGTCACACTGGAAATTCATGCTGTTGTCCGTCTGGCACTATGGGCTATTTTGTGAGTCATGTATCTAGGACACAACCCGTGCTAGTGCCATGTTGCTGGAAAGGAAGGAGTGATACCATGTGGAGGACAAAGATGCAGGCATCTCTAGGTAGAACAATGTGAAATTTCTTTTCCTTTGAATTATTTTCTAAGAGATAACACTATTTTAAATTCACAGTCAATTGGAAAGGACAACAGTCCTGTGTGATTAATCTCACAGGCAAAAAATAATTAAGATATTCTTTCTGTACTGCTAAGGACATGTAAGTAGAGTTGTCTCTGATCTTTATTTTGTTTTATGTTGGGTTTTTTTGTGGTATAGCCTCTGAGAGGCAACAGCCAAGGGAATTCGTAACAGTAAAACCTGTGCCAGATCACATCACAGCTGACATCGTACCTCCAGCAGCGGCCTCCCGCTAGATGCTCTGGGCAAAGACAACAACAGAAAGTGCCAAACTAAACCTTGCTCCCAGTGGGCAGTCCCTCATCCTTTAGTTGCAAAAATACCAGGATCACAAAGAAATCAAGGGCGCCACTATATAAAACTTATGAGGACTAGACTGATTGAAATTCTTAACAATACTCCTGGTGTCTTTCATGAAGCAGACTTAGGCTAAGCTCCCCATGAACTGAGGTGGGCTTCTCCTGCCTCTCAAGGAATTCGTGGAGCACACATCCCTCTTTCTAAGTTATCTGTGGGAGAGATTTCTTTTAAACCTTCTAGCAATTCATCTCTGCCCTAAGGCAAGTTCAGCTTATTGTGCAGATGAACACAGGATCTCCTGCGCTTTTTTTATTAGGCTCTGTTAAAAAAAATTAACTGCCTATTTGATTGTTTTGCCCTCACTGTATAAATGAGCCTCTTCTTATTGTAGGCCTAATTTTTATCCTCATTTATTTAATATGATGCTATAATTGCTCAAGAAATACCTTTAAAAGGAATGAATTTGCCTTCCCTCCATATTTCTTCAGTATCCAACAATTATTTTTGGTAAATGAGACTGAAATAACCTCAAGATTTTCAGAAGTTCATCTTCTGTTAAAATTGTTTTCTGATCAAACAGATTCATAGGTCATAAAGCAAACACCACTGTGATCATCCTGCCTTATCTTCCCTGTAACACAGCAGGTAAGTCTGCTGAATCAAGAAAAGCATCTCTTTCTTAGAGTGGTGGGGGAAGAGATGAGAAAATTATGTGATTTAAAAGTCTCCAGTGACAGAGAATCCATCAAAACCCTCAGTAAGTAATTTCAGTGGTTCATTGTCCTCTGTTACAAATCTACCCTTCAGCTTGCATCTGCCTAATTTCAATTTCTTGCTCTAGATTTTGTTGTCTTTTGGCAGACTGAGAGCTGATGCATTGCCAGATTTCCTTTCCCAGGGTAGGTGCTTGGGCAGGGCAAGAGCCCTTGCTGTTACACTGGAGATAGACGTTTCCTTGGTTTTCTCTCAAGACTGTATCTCTGCCCAGCTCCCTTCTCTGAAGCCTGCTTTTCCTTAATTACCTCCCTTGTAAGCTTTGCTCTCTGACAAACTTTGTACATAACATGGCTTTTATTTTTCTTCCAGATCACTGATAAAAATGTTAAAGAACTTGGTTCAAGAACACATCCATTGAGAGCCACTAGGAAAAGATTTTCTGCTTTCTATTAACTTTGGAGATGTATCACATGGTTCCTGTCCAATCTATTTAGTGTGTTTTATATCTTTCTATCCTGTTCATTAACAAATCTTGCAAAACCAAGGCTTCCATACACAGCTCAAGTGCCTTAGTCACCCAAATACACAAAGTCACTTAAAAAAAGGAGAGAAATCACATTGCTTGGATAAAATCTGTTTTCCTTGCTTCCTAATTTACTGACACAATTTACTAATTATACAACTCTCTTCTAATTCCTCATCAAGTAAATCTCACATTAGCTATTGACTCAATATTATTTGTTTGTTGTCACAAGAAAACAACCTGAAAAAATTAAAGGTCAAATGTAGGTAGGAGGCTGTGTGGAAGAACATCTGTTCTCATTAAAAAGCATCAGTTTATTTCCTAGCATTGATTGCCAGTACCAGGATGATACAGCAGCACTTCAGAGTGTAACTACCCAACACTCCAACATTTTAACATCAGCATGAGCCTTTTAAACAGCTGTGAGCAAAATAAAAGTGCTCGGGCTTCTCTTTGCCTGTGTGAATAACTTCCCACCAATGCACCTAACATGGAAAGCAAGGGTGGCTTCTCTAGGAAATTAGAGGAAAAATAAGCCCTGTCCAAAACCACCCAGCACAGCCTTTTTATCTTTTTTGTTTTGTTTTCTTTTCTTTTCTTTTAAAGGGAGGGGGAAGCTGGGAGAAGGCTCAGGCAGAGACAAAAGACAAGATTTGTCTTCAAATAGCAGCACTTAAATGCTAAGCCTCGGCCATGGCAGGTGTTTCAATCCCTGATGAGCAGGTGCAGCGAACTGGCTATTGGGTCTTGCAATGCCCTCCAGCCAGATTAGACCATTCATTCATGGAAAGAAAAGGAATGTGCAAAGCCACTGGGGATCTGGCCAAACGCTGGGTGACTCTCAAGACCGCCAAGCTCTGAAAGTGCCCAAGGCCAAAATAATGGGAGCCTCCACTCTTGGTGCCTGCCTTGCATCTGTTGCTCTGTCTCCTCGAGAGAGGAATGGTGTGAGCACAGCAGAGTGGCTGCCAGCCACCCTTAGCCTGCACCATGTGTGGCCTCATCCTGCACACCATCTCTCGCCAGCACCACTGTCTCCTCCCGTCCTGACTAGGGAAGCGTGGGCAGGAGGGCCATGAAGTGGCATTACTAGGATGTCCTCCTTACCCCTTTGGGGATGACGGACAGGAGCTGGGAGGCCCAGAGGGTACCCCACATCCCCTCCCCGTGGATGGGGTGTGTGGGCAGGAAGAGGAGCTGCACCTCTGGCACAGGGAGCTCAGGTATGTTCAGGTCTGCACACACAGCACAGGCTCAGCCTCTGCAACTTGTACATCTGGGTTTACCTGAAATTTTGCTGAGAGTTTCTCTAGGATTGCTTCGAGCCTACAGTTCATACTGGAAAAGCATTCCACCAGAGAGTGGGGGCCCAAAGGCATGCCCCTGATGTATGGGCAGCCCAGATGGGCTGTGCACAGGGAGAGGGGGTTCCCAGCAGCATCCCTCCATCAGGCAGCTGGGTCCTGTGCCCTGTGCGGTTGTGCCTGTGTGGGACGATGGTGATGGAGGAGACACATGTTTCTCCTAAAACACTCTGCAAAATGAAAAACAGCTGAGTGCCGTCTGTGTGGGGTGGCCGTGCTGCCAACAGCTGGCCATACCCCACACAACCCCAAGGCTGCTAGCAACAGGCAATGTGCCACATGCATTCTTGCAGGGGTACACACAGTGCCACCACGTAGGCTGGGGGGCTGCTGGGTGACCATCGCTCCATGCGGGCACGTTGCTTTTAGCTATATCTATAGATCACAGCTTTCACCCCTTTATCTCCTCCTCAGTCACTGGTTTCCACACAGCCTCCCATTTCCCTGACAAAATGAGGTAAAAGCAGATGTGCTTGAGGCAGACCCCGCAATCCTGCGCTTGTCATTTGTGGCTGTCCAAAATCTTAGCAAAGAAATCAAACCTGTTGGCAAAGGGTAGGCTCCTTCCACCTCCTGCTTATTAGCTCCAGGGCTGCCATTAAAACAGACACCTCATTAAGGGCTTGTGATGAGCGTCAATAAACCATGTGCTGGTAAATAATAAATATATGTGGTTATTCGATATGGCAATTACAAGTGTAGCTGATGTGGTTCGATGACTCAGTTCTGGAATATTATGGTTGGGCAGGATTGCACCAGCTAGTCCCAACTTGGTAACAAGGAGCCGGCAGTTTTGCCAGGCCTTCCTCCCCCATGGAGGGTGCTGCCTGCTTTCCTTCCATCTCACAGGCAATTCAGTGGGTGTGATAAACAGTATATTCTCTGACGCATATTTGCACAGAAAATATCTTACTGCTTGTAATCCCAACCATGCCAACATATACCTGTAGAAAAAATTTCTGCAGAGTCAAGCTATATGGCCAGGATCTGGGAAAACTCTTGGAAATGGTGAATTTTAGGCATCAATTGCTTCATTGGAATGGGTATAGAAGTAGGCATAGTGTAAGTGTTTGCAGAGCAGAGTCTGAGAGTCGAGAAATGCTTTGCAAAGCACATATTAAGGTCCTGAGCCTATAGGTATGTAAAAACAGTGATATTTGTTCAGAGTAAGAATCCAGGGCCTGAGGAACTAGAAACCAAAAACATTTCATCACAGGCTATTTCAGCAGGGCTCAGCATGGCAATGGGTGATGGGGAGGGGGTGAGCAGCAGCCAGCCCTCTGATGTTGTCTACTCCCCATTTGCTGCTTGCTCTTACGGTGTAGCTCCTGAAGGTTTTTAAAGATTCAACCCAGACTCCTACAGTGGAAACTGCAAAGGGTTGTAGCAACTGTGACTACACAGGGAACTGGAAACCAAGAGACAAGTCTGTTATTCTGGGAAAGGTACTCTCATGAGCCCTTTGCAGAGCAGTCACCAGCTGGCTGTCTGGCTGTCCTGATGTTACAGGTTTCACCTCTATTGGCTTCATGAGGGACCAGAGC
>NW_008682328.1:150934-169392 GCF_000695815.1 Acanthisitta chloris
CCACCACACCCAGGGCATGGCAGGCTCAGAGGCAGCTCTGGACAGAGGCTCTTCCCCAGGTTTGGGGTAATGGCAGTGGGAGCCTGGGATGACTATTACAAAACCACCTCTGGAGCTATCAGGCTTCCTATGGGCACCTTTGTGAAGGAGCATCTTACTTAGACCTCACTGCATCCGTGTGCTGTGAAGGCTCTGATGGGTGTGGAAGAGGCACGCCATATGCAGCCTTCGATTTACCAAGATTTTATCACCGCCTGATTAAATTACACCTGTTCTGTCACCCATGATGTTACTGACCTAGAAAAGAGGGCTGGATTTGTCTCAACTGGGTAAAATACTGTTTAAAAGGCTATTTCTATAATCTGCCCAACAAGTCAGTGCTAGAAAACCCTTAAGTGAGCCTGAACAAGTGCAGTTTTGTGAAGCTAATTCATCAATAGAAAGGCTTAAAATAATCAACCATGGGCAAAGCAACCTGCCTTATTCCCTCACATGCGTGGACAGGAGACAAAGAATACTGGTTATTCTTGTGGCTGCCCTCCCAGACTGACCCCCAAGGTTGGACAGCCCCCTGGAATAGTGGGAGAACATGTGGCAGGAACAGTTCAGGTCAGTATGCCATGGCACAGCAGTGATTTGGCTCCGCAAACATAATAAGCATTCGGGGAGAGAGGAAAGAGAAGATCAACAAGCTTTCATAGGGCAAACATACATCCCAGTCTGGCAGCAATGCATCATAGCCATCCTCTCTCAGGCTCTTTGGGTGGGCATGTTTACAGCTCAGAGCACAGAGCATTAACAGGGGCATGAGGAAAGCATCACAGCTGCAGCAAAGAAAAGTTTGGTTAGACCTCCAGAGTTCATCAGAGCATTTCTGATTTTGGGAGGCAAGTGACACCTCCTATGTAAAGCAGGCAATCCCTTGTACACACAGGGCTTGGCAGAGTGTGGTCCTCCCTGTGTCCTGTGCACACCAACATCACCGAGCATGCAACCCTGATCTGTTGGCTCTTTTCTGCCTTGATACATGATATAATGCACATCTCAAAATGCTTTTCAAATGAGCTACCTTGTGCACCCTGAACTTCTGATGCAGTAATGAATGAGAGGTGCAAAGTGGAATGTTTCCCCTTGATTTTTCATGTCCTGTAAATAGATTATGGTTTACATTTTGGAGGCATCTTTAGCATTTTTCTCACCCCTTTCACCTACACAGCCTTTCATCTCTGAGAAATCATTGTTCAAAATTTCAAAAGTTTGGGTAGCTCTCCTCATCCAGGCAAGCTGTGCTAGAAGCGGGATGGGGCTGGGAAGGGGAGGGAAGGGAAGATGGCAAAGTCCTTTAGTGTCAAGTCACTCTGCCCCAGTCAGGACCATGGGGTGGATGAGCACTGTCTTGCATATCACAACATGCTGGCAGGCTGCAGATCCAAGTGCACAATGCCGTGGGCCATTTTGCAAAATCCAAAGGTGGCTGCCCAGAGTGAGCTTGGATTCTTATGAGGCTGGCTTGCATACTTCCAGGCTGCTTCCTTGTAAGCATATTTTTACCTCCAAAGCACTGTGTCTAGAAACTGAGACCAAAGAAACATAGGGCTTGAAATATCCTGACACACTATCATTTTCACTGCCAGTGCTGCAAACATCTCCTTTGATACGTTCCAGACGGATGCATTATTCGTGCTGTAATTTGGCATGGATTTTTCTCCCTTATTTGTATAGTGTGCCAGGTGCCTTGCTGTTCATGAACCCAACCCTACTGCTACTAAGGAGCCAGGAAAGCAAACAAGCAGTGGTGACATGCCAGTGGTACAAAACGCGCTCTCATCTCCAAAGGCCAGCAGTGAGGGCAGGGGTGTAAGGCATGAGCTAATACCCAAACAGCAGCCAAGAGGTTGAATGCGCTTTCTCATTTCCTCTGATTCAGGAGGTTAAAGGTGGGCCTTTCATGTTCCTTAAGTGTAGCTTTGGTTTTGATGACTCAAACTAATCACACATGGTTGGACACCTATATTTATAGTAGATTGTGCCTCCTGGTAGCTCTCCCACCACCACGGAGCTCTCTACCCTTTTAAGGAGGAGCTGGGAGTTATCAGCTGATATTCACTTTGAATTGCATACTCATTTCAAAAGCTTCATCCTCTTTTCTCCACGGCTGCTTGCTGCTGAGAGCCTGTGACCGCTTGTTTCCTTATCTTGCATGCCCCCATCACTCACATGCTGTCCCCAGCTCTTTTAGCAGCAAGTTCTTCAGACACAGGACTTGTCCGAGTCCTCCCAGCTCTCCCAGTAACCTTTGCAGGAAGAAGTGTCCCATCAAATGTGAGGTGTTAACTGTTCTCCTGCCTACATATTCCAAGATGTTTCCTGCTCATATTTCAGGAGCAGTCTGCAATGTTGCAACCCCCACTGGGGCCGTTCTGTCAGTCCAAGCATTTAATTAGCTAATTACAACCTGCTGACATGAATACACAGAATATGGTGTTCGAAGAGCAATTTTTTTTTCAATTCATTTATTATTAACCCCCAGTAAACATCTGATATGCTCTTCCCCGAGGGGACAGAGTGGTAATTGGTCCCTTGAACACTGAGTTCCCTTTCTAATCTGCCTGAGCTGGAGCCGAGTGTCACCATCTGTCAGTGTTTGCATATACAGCCCACTGCGCGTTTCACGTGGTGAAAGGGGAGAAAGAGAAAAAGGAAGCAGGAAAATCTCAGGGAAGGATTTTGAATGTAGTCAGGTCCCAGCTCCTCTGCCTGTCACTCATGCTCGCACATCTGCACCCGTCCCGGCAGGCGGTGCGGAGGGCCCAGCTGAAATGCCCTGCCCAGGGTGCTGCGCTAATTGGGCTGGCTGCCGTTAGCCCTGCTTTCTTCCTTGCTTCATCAGGCATCTGTATCATGTCTGAGGTAGCAATGGAAATTACTCGCCCCTTCAGCATTCTGACTGAAGTGCCACAAAGCAGCAATAGCTGGGCTATGTTTTTGGAGAGATGCCTTGCAGATGTAAAATGGTATGGGTGCCTGATCCTGGGTGAAGCACCATAGCTGGAAACTTTCGGGTGAGCACAAATGAGGCTTGGCTGCTCCATTTTATGCCTCTGGAAGGAAAGTAATGATTGAGTTAAACCAGCTCCTGGTCTCCTCAGTGTTGTTCTGTTTGGAGCTGTGGCAGTGTGAGAAAGAAAATCCCTGCCCCAAAGACCCAGGAAGGGCATGGGTGGCAGCATGGGAGTGGAAAGGGGTATTAAGGAGCAGAGGGGTCCCAGCAGGGCAGGGTGGCTGCTGCAATACACTCAGAACACACAGCCCAGCTTCTCCCTCCAGCTCGGCTGCCTCCCCAGCAGTATTAGAAAGGTTTGAACCAACCTCCTCAGTACTGACACTAAAAACCCCACAAAACTCAGGAAAATTGCCAGAAGAATTGTTAATGGTATTTCAAAGCATCTGGACATCAATGATACCCCTGCTGCTCCAGTACCTGCTTTCTATGAATGCAGCACTGATTGCCAAAAGGTAGTAAGTGCTAGGAAATACCTAGAAAAAGCAAAATTTTAGATTTTGATTGCGCTGGTAAAAAATATCCAGCTTAATATGCTGGGTACTTTGCTGTATTTTCACAGTGGGACGTGTCTGTGTCCCACAGTCAGACAGCAAAAGCAGGGTGGAAACAGCGAAAGAGGCAAGTGAATCTGGGAAACACAGGACAAAGAGATCTTTAGTTATAAGTAACAAAAACTAGCTTATAGTCTCATCAAATATTTTCAAGATTTCGACAGCAAAAATACACATCTGTCTCTGAACTTATAAAAATGTGATTTGCCCACATCTGCCTCAGAAGAAAAAGCAGCAGAATTCAGAGGAAACAGAAAAATAAATTTAAAAAAGGGGCAAAGGAAGTAAAACTTCTTGTCAAGGGAGAATGGACGAAGACCAGGTACCTTGAGCTGATTGCTTAAAAGGCAGATGTCTGGCTGTAGACAGCTTGTCTCTGTGCCATTCTGCACAGATGGGGAAAGCTGGTGGTGAATCAAGCACGGGCAGGTATCATTGCTGAGTCTGACTAAGATCCATGTGTTCAACCCTGGGAGCAGAAAAAAAATTATAGTGCAGTGCCTGGGTGGTTTAGACAGAGACTAACTTCTGGCTGGACTTCTTTGTCTCCAAACATTGACTGTGTCAGTGCTCTGACTCTGTTGCCAGCAGGGCTTTTTTGTATGAACACATAGCACTGAACCCATCACAAAGCCATTAAACAGCATTCTCTACAGAAATGTACGAATTTCTAATTATTTCTAATATAAAGCATATGAAAGTTTCTAGTTTAGGAGACCTTGGGGAGTCCTGGTTCTTTAGAAAGCCTTGAGCTGCAGTTCAGGTACAAACCAGTGACATTTTGGCATCCTGAAAGATCATTCAAAGCTGTCAAGGGAAAAACCTGTGCTATGTGCATATCTGAATCAGAAGGGCAGAAATGTTGGGTTTACTCTGTGTAAAAGCAGAGTTCCCTTCAGCCTTTAGATGTGGGAACCAAGCATTAACTTCATCTTACTTCAGAGACATTCAGTTGTTGGATCTGATCCTT
Organism: Acanthisitta chloris; assembly: GCF_000695815.1. Lineage (NCBI taxonomy): Eukaryota > Metazoa > Chordata > Aves > Passeriformes > Acanthisittidae > Acanthisitta > Acanthisitta chloris. Next base: position 155,520 of record NW_008682328.1, read on the forward strand.
CTCCTCCTGCAAAAGAAAGGTTCCATACTGATACAATTTTTTAATGTGACCCAGTACAGCAAATCGCGCACCTGTCTCCCTTTGGAAAGTGTTTTCTATCCAGGTCCCTGTGGATGAGTGGCGTGAGCCTCAGTAAGCAGGCTGACAGCAGCATCTCCTGAAGGGAACCCTGTAAAACACCCCTTTTTGGTGTCAGGGCATCCCCTTGCACATGATCACAGGTGCCCCATTTTGCTCTCCAGCAGAGCCTGATAGGACAGCATTCCCTGGGATGGGGGAAAGCCACATGTTTCTAACCTGGGTGGGGTGGTATGGCCATGGCAGTGATGATGGCAGAGGGGTGCTGGTGGTGATGCACCAGAAAGCAGCTGCTTTTGGTATTTCACCTACAGCTGCCTGGGGTGTAAAGGCATCACCAACATGGCCCCATGGCCCTGATGCTGCTCTTTCCTATGCGTAGCTGCCCTGGCACCTCCACTGCCCCTTAGAGCAAGGCTCAGGCAGGTACCAGGCACCCCCAGCTCACATTTGTTAAGCCTTCCTTCTGTGGATTGGGAATTTCCATGCACAACCCTGGTCCTTCTGGATGAGCAATGGACAGGGCCCTTGTCATGAGCCTTAGCGTATTTGTGTTAAGCAGGTTTTGGGTAGGTGCCATGTGCAGATGGGTTCAGAACATTTCAGCTGTTCTCTTGTTGTTTGCTGCAACAAAGGGACACAATAATTTCACTGAACCCTGCTGATACTGTAGAAAACGTTTCTCTTCTCTTTTAGTCAGCCTGGCCTTTTTTTTCTTCCTTTTTTATTTTTTTTTAATGTGGTATTATTCAAACAGGTTGGCTACTGACAACTGAGATCATGATGGCAAAGACAGTAAAAAAATATCATGAATTAATTATTTTCTCCCATGCCCGGCTGTATCACTTATCAGGCCTTCAATGGGAGCACTGGCCTAGCTCCCTTACCATGTGCACACTAATGGCTTGCTCCTCTATTATCCCTTTTGATCAGACACAGGTGGACAACAAGGCCTCCTCCTTGTCTGTTGAAAAAGGTGCACACTGTTGTCAGGGTGATTATATCTAATTACATCCTGGTTAATTATCAGACCTGAATAATTATGGCAGAGCTACTCTCCTCCAGAGATAGGTGCATCTTCCAGATGTCACACCACAGTCTCCACAGGACAATTTGCTGAGACCTTTTGTTGGGATGTGCCAGCTACAGGAAGGGGCTGCAGGGGAACTGCTGAGACCCATTGGGATGAAATAGTCCAGTGGTCTTCACTTACCCTCCCTGACCTCACAGGTAACGGGGCTGGGTTGCTTCTGTGATACTGGCAATAGAATCACACACCCCTAGAGCCACATTCAGTGCCCATGTAGGGGCAGATGCATGAAGAAAAATGTCCTCCCCATCCAAGCAAATGCTGGCGTGCTGTTGGGTTCACTACCACCAGTGGCTTGGGCCTCCCACTCCTGTCCCCTGTCCCTGTGGCACTGTCCACCTGAGCCCCACACAGGAGGTTCCAGGCTCTCCTCAGAAAGCAGAAACCTGTTCGTTTCCTGAAATATTGTCCTGGCTTGGCTATCAGAGTTGAGACACTTCATGTCTCTCCTTGTCCTATTTACTGGTTGTTGGTACATAGTGTCAGACTATTATTCAGGTAAAATCTAAATAAGGACAAATAGATACTATACACCTTAATAATAGCAATGCCTGCCTCCAGTTAAATAAGTTCAAGGTTAGGACAGCTGTCACTGCACCAGCTTGTGAGGTTAACTGAAATGCAACTGTTCTTCTCTAAACACAAACCTATCTTCACATGTGTTGGAGAGCCACCCACAGTACAGATACTGAGATGCCTGTTGTGCTGCAGGTATTCAGCACATGATATTGTGACATTTGCAAGATGTATTGGGTCTGCATAGCAAGGTTTTGGCAGTGGTGGTGGGGCTACAGGGGCGGCTTCTATGAGCAGCTGCCAGAAGTTTCCCCTATGTCCAACATTATCAATGCCAGCTGGCTCCAAGATGATCCTGCTGCTGGCCAAGGCCAAGCCCATCAGTGATGGTAGTGGTGCCCCTGGGATAACATACTTATGAAGTGGGCTGGGGCACAGAGGAGTGAGAATATGTTAGAGAAACAGCTCTGCAGACACCCAGGTCAGTGCAGAAGGAGCAGGAGGAGGTGCTCCAGGTGCAGGAGCAGAAATTCCCTTGCAGATCATGGTGAAGACCACAGTGAGGCAGGCTGTCCCCTTGCTGCCTATGGAATTATATGGTGGAACAGATATCCACCTGCAGCTCATGAAGAACTCCACACTGGAGTAGGTGGATGCCCAAAAGAAGCTGTGAGCCTATGGGAAACTTGTGATGGAGCAGACTCCTGGCAAGACTTGTGGCCCCATGGAGAGAGGAGCTCACACTGGGGCATGGGAAGAGTGTGAGGAGTCCTCCCACTAAGCAGGAAGGGACAGCAGGAACAATGTATGATGAATTGACCACAGCCCCTGTTCTCTGTCTCCCTGCACAACTGGGGTAGAGTGAGGTACAGAAAAATCAGGAGTGAAGTTGAGCCTGGGATGAAGGGAGGAGTGGGGGGAAGAGGTTTTAAGATTTGGTTTTATTTCTCATTACCCTACTCTGATTTGATTGGTAATAAATTAATTTCCCTAAATCGAGTCTGTTTTGCCCATGATGGTAATCTGTGATTGATGTCTCCCTGTCCTTATTTCAACTCATAAGCCTTTCATTATATTTTATCTCCCTTGCACAGTTTAGTAGGGAGGAGTGATAGAGTGGCTTTGGTGGGCACCCTGGCATCAAGCCAGGGTCGACACACCACACAAGAGCAATCCTTATGTGTGTGTCTTGATGGACTAGCTCAGGTGGCAGCAGCCATCTCAAACCCCTTGTCTTCATATTGCCCACTGCACTGTTCTACTCCTCGCCCTGCAGCTTTCTCTGTAAAGACTCCTAAGCCTGACCCTAGTTTTTTCTTTGAAATATGTGAGTATCTCTGACAACCTGAAAACAGCATGTGCTGGTTTGAGCTGGAGTAGAGTTAACTTTCTTCATAGAGGCTAGTATGAGGCTATGTTTGGGTTTTGTGCTGAACACAGAGGTGATAATGCAGAGATGTTTTTGTTGTTGCTGAGCAGAGCTTACACAGAGTCAAGGCCTTTGCTGCTTTCCGTACTGCCACGCTGGCAAGGAGGTTGGGGATGCATGGGAGATTGGGAGGAGACACAGCTGGTACAGGCGACCCAAACTGACCAAAGGGATATTCCATACCATATGACATCATGCTCAGTATATAAGGTGGGAGGAAGAAGGAGGAAGGGGGGACATCTGGAGCGATGGCGTCTGTCTTCCCAAGGAACCGTTACGCGTGATGGGCCCTGCTCTCCTGGAGATGGCTAAACACCTCCTCTCTTCGGGAAGCCGTGAATTAATTCCTTGTTTTGCTATGCTTGTGTGTGCAGCTTTTGCTTTCTCTATTAAACTGTCTTTATCTCAACCCATGAGTTTTTGTAGCTTTTACTCTTCTAATTCGCTCCCCCATCCCGTTGGTGGGGGAGTGAGTGAGAGGCTGTGTGGTTCTTGGCTGCTGGCTGGGGTTAAACCACGACACAGCAACATTATTTTTTTTCCAGAATTGATCTACCGGATTCAGTGTAACATATGACTGGTTTCACTTCAGAGGCTACTACAGAGCCTGCACTGTGGGTGACAGCAATAAAGAAACAGTGGCACAAAACCCACACTAGACATTTATCTAAAGAAATGCATGCTAAGCATGCACAAGCTTATCATAATTTGCATTACATACACTTGACTATTTAATTTCCATGTCCTGATTGCCTGGCTATAAAGAGACAACAGAGACTTCTGTCATGGGTGTCTTCCTTGGTCACTAACCCAAAATGTTGCATCCTCATTGTCATTTAATGAAAAGAAAAATAAAAGCATAAAAATAAAATAAAGTAGCTATCAGCATTGAAGTTTCTTTAGTATAACTCTGATATTCTTTTGATAGTATAAATGTCAAGCCTTACTTTGAGTCTTAGTATGATCTTGGGCTCAAAAGATACATCGGCATTAACATTTGAGTTTGAATCTGAAGTGTGCTTTTGGATCATTTCTCCCTGTGGTCCCCACGTATCACACTTTGGTTTGCAGAGTGTAGTGATCATTTCTATCTAGTGCCTTTCCAGTGGATGAAAATAAACCACAGTATGCACGCAAGGAGCACAACTGACCAACTGCTGCCACTGCATGTTTGCTTTGTGGGATCAGAGTAGCTTTAGCCCCGTGTAGAAGCCCCAAAAGTATATAGCATGGGTGGTGGGTCCCCAGCACCAGCCATTCACTCCACAAGCCACTCCTATCTTGGCAAACCACTGCTGCTGCAGGCTTAGCAACTGATACGTGGTGGCATTGAGGCCAATGATATGTGTGTTAAACAATTTCTGTTCTTAATCAGCTCTGAAATTGATATTTTTTAATTTCACTCACTCCTCTCTTGCTTCTGAATTACGGCATAGGTCCAATAAGCTTTCCATTTGCTAGCTATATATCACAACCTACCTTTATCACCATTTTTTCGCCTTTTAAAAGGTAAACTGTTCAGCCTTTTCAGTCTTTTCTTAAGTGGGAAATTTCACATGTCCTTTTCCATTCCTGTCACCTTTCTCTGAACTCTGTCTTGCTTTGGTGCAGGCTTCTTGTGAAACTTGGGAGTATTGGGTGTCCAGTCCTGCATATGGTATTCCAAATGTGAATGCATCATTGACTTACATTATTAATTGCTTGTATTTTACACATTATTCTCTACCCTGTTCCTTTTGCAGTCTAACATCTTGCCTGACCAATAAATTAAAGCTGTGCTCTGCATCCAAATGATCACTGATCTGTCCACAGTGACACTCAGCTGCCTTTCCCAAGCCACTGCAGGTAATTGAGAGCCCTGTAAGGCATATGAGCACAAACATTTTTTTTCTCCTCTTCAGTGTGCAACACTTTGTCTGAACAGAGCTGAACCTTGTATGACACCGTGTCACCCATTCATCTAGTTGGATTAGGTGCCTCTGAAGTTTCTCACAGCCTTTTCAGAATTTGACTAATTCTGTATTCTTTTCAGATTTGGTGGATACACAGCCATCTTTTTCCAGACCTTTCTTGAATATCCTGAGCAATCCAGGAAGCCATATGGATCCTTAAATAACACGAAAAGCAAATTTGTGCCATGATGAAACATATATTTAAACCTACTTTTTCATTTCCTACCTCTGAGTTAAATAAAACTTCCATGAGCAAACATTATATGGGACTTTTTTTCTCTTTTTTCCTCCTCTCTCAGTATCCAGGGCTGTTGCACCCATATAGGTGCAAGCAGAGAAAAAAGGGTTCATTAAGGTCAGCAAGGGGAGGAATCTTGTCCCAAGACCGCTCCAAAACACCGAGGATGGCTATGGCTCCCAATGGTATCCACTAACCGCTCTGTGCCTCCTAGGGGCAATTTTCCTCTAATTAATTAAAACACGACCATTTTCCTTTATTCCTGTGTCAGCCTGTTTTTGCCTGAGGTTTCAGGAGCACTGTGTGTCTGTCCCCATTTTTATTTCAGTTTTATTTTGAAGGATAAACAGTGCACGATATGGTGTTGCCCAAGATTGGCAGACTCAAACATGGCACAGAGGAAAGGGACAGGAAATGTGCCAAGCATGAATTAAGTCTGCATTCTGCCAGAACAATGCCGCATCATACAGACGTGTCCTAGAGCACACAGCACCCTAGTGATAATTTCACAGAATTAATTTTCCCAAAATGAAAAAAAAAGGCAACAGCACAGAAAGGATGAGGCAAATTACCAACACTAATCAGTCTCTCTCTCTCTCTTCCCTTTCCCCTTGTATGATAATTATGATAATTAACAAGCTAACAAGCTTCTAGTAAAAACAGTTCCAGAATTTCAATGTATAATTAATATTTACATCCATAACAAGTTGTCATTTATGTTGCATGTTGATTTTCTTTTTTCAAAGGAAATTGTGCTTTATACTCAGAAAAGAAAAATCCTTCGAGAACATGCACTAAAAAGGCATTCTAAATTCAGAAATCTTGTCCTTATTTGCTATTTATTTATGCAGGGATATGCAAGTGTTTTAACATCTGGTTTCCTACAAATTATGAGTGCACATATGTAAATAGATGCAATTTCCCTTTTTTTTTCACAGAAGGCCACATATCCACCACCATACACAAAATCACTTGTGTTTTGGGTCGGTCCTCATGCATAAACCTTGTATCATTGTTTAGTGATCTGTAAAACTGAGTTCAGGTGACCAGTGATTTGCAGAAATGGTGGGCCCTTAGTATGCAATCTGCTGCTTGTTCCTACGTTTTCTCCAAGAAAGCTGTATCTGTAGTTTTCCACCTACTGGGGAATACAGAGCAGGAGGCAAGTACTTCGCTAAAATAGGCTTAAAGTTCTCAATGCTCATGCAGGATGGTAGCCATGCTTAGATATCACAGTGATGATGGATAAGAGTTGCATAGAGAAATAACAGTCAACAGCCACTTCTCTTTGGCTATAAAAACATCACCCACGGCCAGCTGGATAAACTGGCTGCAACAAACACCTTAAAATTGCAGCATCTGCATTACAGCTGAATGATTTGCTAACCTGAGAATTAAGAATGGTACTATCTCAAGGGCAGGTATTGGATTGAGTTCCTCTTAACCCACCCATATGTGATGGCTCTCATCTCAACTTATGGCAAATGGCTGTACTCAGACTCTAACAACACAATGGCATTTCAAATGAGTAAACGAAGGAGATGGGACATTGATTTACTTGGCATAGGATGCAAAGGATGACGCAAATATCTACAGATATACAGAGAAAAGAAGCAATGGGAGATAAAGCCAAGACAAATTCTGGGAAGATTTACTGTCCTTATTCATTAATATTTGATCCAACAATGCATGTTTTTTGGCCAGATGTTGTTCAGGTTTTGTCTTCCCCACAAGTGCAATAACAAAAGGAAGCATGGGTGGTGGGGTGAAGGTCTTGTTCCACCACCTCAGCCCCATGGGAAGGACGATGCTGCTTCAGGGTGGCAGCCAACTCGTCCTCCAGCTCCCTCCAGTGGAGACCAGCCCATGCTCTTGGAGTATCTGCTTGAAGAGTTGGGAGTGAGGAAGAAAAAGGGAGGGACTACACACCTGGGAAACTAGGGTGGCTTTGAGTCTCTCTAAGACACAAGTATTCCAGAAGAGGAAAGGCACTATAAATATCCACAGGCTAGACAGAAACTCAGAAGTAGCCAACATCAGAAGGGAGTCAACACTTGATATTTAAGTTGGAATCAAAGATAGATTTATATGAAAGTGAAGTTGGACCTGAATTCTGGCATTACTTCTTTGCTAGATGAGATATGTGAGCTAGATATACAGTCAAGTCCACAGAACCTGAACTAATTAAAATACTTTATTAAATCAGCAGCTCACATTCCAGCTGGGGAGCATAAGCATTCATTTACACCAAGCCAACACTTTGTACAATATTTCATTGGGGAAAAAAAAAAAGGAAAGAGTCACAACCTTGTACTTCTTCCAAACTACTACACAGACAGATCGCTGTAAATGTTGATAGTGGAGTCATCTTGCAGCTGTTTCCCAAGTGACTGGCAAACTTTGAATGAATTTTCTGCAAATGTATTACACTCACCTTGGCTGGATACTTGCACAAAATTGATTAAACATGCACAAAAAGTCAGACCAGAAATAGGTCTAATGTGCAGACCTAGAAGATGACTTATAAGCTCTGACTCCTGAAGTTATTTCAAGTCTGAAGGTGAGTACTTTGTCATGGTGAAATATAGAAGAAGTATTACACACAGGATGCTCAACAGCTGTTGGACCATACATTTGATTAATAAGGGCAAAATAATGACACAGGAGATTTAGATTTCTTCCACAAAGCATTTCACCTGGTACCATATGGTATTTAATTAAGAAACTGGGACACTACAAGCTAAAAGATCTTAGATTAAAATTATTAAAAATTAACTGATAGTTCTCAAAGTGTAATTTGAAAAGGAAAATCTTTTTTGTGGGCTTCAATCTCCAGTAAATGGGTGTTACTTTTGTACATATAATGTATATTCATATCTATTTTTATCATGGGAAAAATGAGTTTTAGCATTGCAGGTGGCACAGGATAACACTTCTATTTATCTATGTGCAATTTGAGAAGTATGGTAGAAGTAAGGCTGTTTAGACAGCCCTATTAAGCCATAAAACATTGCAACGGAATGAAATCCTTCTTCTACAATAGTAACTGAAGAATTTCTCTGCTGGAGAGTCAGTCACTTACTAACTGTGCACTGCTCCAACAGTGAAAATATTTAGAGATTACTTAGGCAAGGAAATAGTTCAACAGGATACAGCTATACAGAAGCAAATTAATAGCAGTAAAGCTACTGTCAGTAAGAAGAAGAATGCAAAACTGCTTTAAGACTGACTAAATAATAAGTTTTAGATAGGAAACAGAGGAGCACATTCTTGCAGGAGTTTCAGTTGAATCGAGGAAGGCTCTAAGGACAGAAAGAACAAGTCTACCTAGACGTGATTTTGAATGAAAAGTACCAACTGGAAAAAGAAGCCGAATAACTTAGAGAGCTTCATCCTTGCCCAGCTCTTTAGAAAGATGAGAAATAAAAACAGGACACACGTATATATATGTGTGTGTGCTCTTATTATTTCTTCAGGTCTCTCTCATATTCTTCTAAGCAGTTTGTAACTCTATGTTAGAGTCTGGTGCAAAGCCTGCCTGTGCCTTGGTATGCTCATACTGGGTAAGTCTGTGGCCACAGAGTAACCCTAAGGATGCAGCTTTTGAAAGGGCTGGGTGCACAGCAGTGGGAAGTCCACAGCTCACAGTGCAAAGGCAAGACCCTTTCCTGAGATCCCAGAGCCACTGGGCTGTGAGAGATCCCATTATGAGAAAATTCTTGTTAAAGGCAATTTTGGCTCACTTTGGACTAACACTGAACCTCAAACACAGAAAAATTTATCACAGGTGGGAAACTTTGCTGCTTACTCTGTGATGAAGTAAAAATTTGGCATGGTTATCATCATATCCCTGAAGGATGCCTCAACAAAGCTTCACTTACAGGATGTACAAGCTCTATTCTTAGCACAGGCAACTCCATTTTGCCAGAGGAAAGAAGACCACCGACTGCTTTATTCAGATAATGTCCTTTGGATAGCCTGGGTTCAGGCCATGGGGACAATGACCCAGATCTTAAAATCAAAAGCCATCACTATGCTGAGCATCCAGATTTTTCAAAGCAGCCCTGTTTGATTTAATGTATTCTAAATTAGAGAAGGAAACAAATCTGTTCACACAATGAATAAATCCTCCACTTCAGGTGCACAATGCAAGACTCAGAGAACCAAGAAGCCGTTCTCATCTCAGAACATGGCTGCAATAAGGGAAATGGGCCAGAGTAGCTATTATGTGCTACCTTCCAGCTTGGACATACTCATTTTCTATGGAGTGCTGCCTACATTTAGCTAGTGCTGGAGGTGAGTTAAGTGGAGTGGCCAATATGTAGTCATTGCGATAAAGGCATCTGTTTAAGGCGCTGATTCACAACATTGTTTAAAATTCAACTCCTCAAGCACATACTCAATATTTTGCAAGAGCCTCCCCACAAGGACAGGTGGTGAGCCTACAGAAAATGTAGGTGCTATGGGAGATGTGTTTGCTGGGGAAGAACATGTAGTTTTTCGTCATGATAGATCCACTGATGTAATTTTATCAGATGTGTCCTCAGAAATAGGAGTATTGTTTCCATTAGTCCTTAGGACTTCTCCCTTATGTCATTCTATAAAAATACTCAAGCATGAGGCAGTGTGAGCTCCCTATGAGCTCTGAGGGCAGGATGGCTCTGCAGACTGGAAGAAGGTGGGTTTACTCCAGCATATCATCCTTCAGCCCCCAGAAAGACTACAGTGTGTAACTCAGAGTTCCCATCTTACATCATGGCACTCCACTACCTCACAGCCATGCTGGCTGAAGCAGAATGTGACTGGAGCAGGCTGGAAGCTGCAGCAAGGTTTGCCCAGCCATGCCAAAAGGTGAGTTGGGAAGGTGCTGTTAGCAATGAGGAAGAGTGTATAGGTTTGATCTGCAGTCAATCTCAAACACTTCTGAATCAACTAGATGCATTTTTGTGCCAGCTCATGGATGGCAATACCTAGGATGGGCATGGGATGGGAATGCAGCATCATGCATATCTTGCTCCAGACATGGCAACACAGTCTCCTTTGTGGACAATTCCCAGTACCCAGAGAGAGCTAGGAAAAGCCAGTAGCTCTTAAGGATCTTGCTCTGATGGGATTTCAAGGCCATAACTCCTTGGAACTTCTGTTTTGTTCCCAGGAGAAGAAGACATCTACCACTCTCCTGACTCAGTCCAGGACTAAAAGCCATCCTTTATTCTCCATCAGTGCAATCCCAAACAGAGCTTTTATCAATGTAAGCTTTTCATGGAACTATGGGATCTGTATACAGCAAAAGAGGGAGAAATAAGGAAGAAGAAAAGAAGGAAAACAAGTCCATACCCAACACCAGGAATCTTGACTACATCCATCACAAAACATAAGGACAGGTACAATTCTCCTCACTTTACACATGAGAAAGTGAAACTCTCTCCTTCACGTACCCTTTCTTTCTCTTCATGCTCTCAGATACTTCTCTCTTTAGTCAGTCATCCTTGCTCTAAGTTTCTATAAATTGTAATTGGATAATCTTCCAGATTCTGGGATGCCCTTTCTCAGAGGAATTCCTGGATGTACAGTCTCTGTTTGGTGAAGTTAAGAACTGTTAAATTAACAAAGAACCAACTAAAGATATGATTCTTTGTTTGTAGTAGAAATCCTATTTTATTAGCAGCTACTTTTAAGGAACTCTATAACAAAATCATAGAATCACAGAATGGTTCAGTTGGGAAGCGACCTTAAAGATCTAGACCCTAGCCCACTGCCATGGGCAGGAACACCTTCCCCTTACACTAGACCAGGTTGCTCAGAGCCACATCCAACCTGACCTTGAACACTTCCAGTATGGGACATCCACAACTTCTCTGGGGAACCTGTTTCAGTGCCTTGTCACCCACAGAGTAAAGAATTTCTTTCTAATATATAATCTAAACCTACTCTTTTTCCATTTGAAGCCATTCTCTCTTGTCCTGTCACTACATGCTCTTGTAATGCTTCTATATTCATGCTACTGCATTTTACCTTATGTTAAATAAGACTCTTTTTTCATGAATACCATGACCTGTCCATGTCTATCATTGGGAATTTGGGCCTTAGGCTGCATGCTTGCTACTCCCAAACCTTAGAGATTCCAAATGTGTAGGCACTGTTAGAACTAATTTCCACAAATCTGTTTCATTTTTGCATTCTAAGTGTACATGTAGCTTTTAGTCACATGCAAAAAACTCCACACAAAACATGTGAGTTCTCACTAGACAGGGAGCACAGGGAGGTGCCAGGGATATGGCCACAGCCCCCAGTACCCTGGCATCACTGCCCTGAGTGGAAGCATGGGCTCACTGCTTGCCTTTCCCTCTGCAGCAAGTTGTGCCTTCTGGTCTGTTCTCTACACTTGCACGGAAGGAAAATGCCCATCGCCTTTCCTTCTTAAAGGCCATTCACATAAGGAAAAATCCGGAGCTTTGCCTCAGTCAGAAGGTGCCAGCATTTGAGTCAATGGCAAATCTGATTTTTTTTTCCTCTCAGTAGGTAAGAATGTGCTTCTGCACAGAGTAACAGAAGATATCCTCCACCACCCCCTCCTCACTGCCTATTTGTTTTCTCCCAGTTAAGTCTGTGAGGAAATCCTCTTGGTAAAGCCAGTTAATAAGATTAGATAAATGTCTTTGAAACCAAAATGCTGATATAAAAATCAGAACAACAGAGCACCAGCTGGCTTTTCTTTTGCTCATTCAAATGCAGCTGGAACGCCGCAGCCAGTAACGTGCAAACTGGGAGTGATAATCAATAAGCAGTGAAACAAGAGCAAGATGCCTCTGGAGGAATTTTCCCTTGGTGAGAAAGATGGATTAACTCTAATTCTCAAGGCAACTGAACAAAAACATTTGCCTAAATTCAGACATAATTTAAATACTGATCCGGAGAAATGTGACAGCCTGAAATAGCAGTGAAAGACAATCCTCCAGTCACAGCCAATAATGTTACTTAATGCAGGCACTAGCCTTTTTTAATGCAAGGTAGCTGTTGCATTGTATAATAAGGCACATATAATAACAATGTATAATGATTAAAGGCTGTTTAGTTAAGGACGCGAGGAGCGAGAATGATATTGCTGACTATTATAGCTCTGTGCATACAGAGGCACGCAGTTCTGGGCAGCTTATCCAGCAGGGTGCTGTGTACACAGCAGGCTAAAGACAGAAACATTAACTAAATCACAAGATTTAGATCATTTATCTTATTGTCGCATGGGGGAAGAGTTTATCTTTCAAGCAGGTGCACCTGCTCTCCTTGTAAAACTTTACTCATGCCATTACCAACTGTGTTGGTGTTTCTTGTTCAAACATGCCGCTGCAGGAGTGGGATGGAGGCAAGGGTGGGTGTCTGTCCCTCTTTGGGCAAGCACTCATCTCTGCATCTGCACATCCTGACTCACACGGGAACACCTGCGCCATCTCGGGCAGACAAGCTCCATTACCCACTCACGTTACCTGTGAGAAGGGTGCTGGGCTAAAATCAGAGACACTTTAGAGGCTTTTAGAGAAACAACACAAACTTCTTGTTTGCCCCTATGGGGCAAGGTGATAGGAATTAAATTTGAGAATGTAATTACATTTGAGAATTTAATGGGATGTGTTAGCTTAGTGAACTGAGTCGAAAATCTGATTGACTTGGATTTCAGATGAAACCTGTAATGTCTTCCAAGACAAAATTTATGTGAAATGTCAAACCTCTGGCCAAATGAAGAACTCTGTATGGGTGGCATCAAACCCACGTGGATGACTGATCACCTTGAAGAGTGTATCAAATTAAGCAAAGATCACATAAATACTGAAAATTGGCATTAGGCTCTGAAGAAGTCATGTAAGAGCTGGGAAAGTTTGCCACCAAAGTAGAAATTATTTCAGTTAATCTGACCTCAACCTTACTCAATAAAACCAAGTAAAAACAAAAGAAGCAGACACTAAATATAATTAAACCACAGAGGAGTATACTCTTCTGAAGTTAAAGACATCACAAAGGTTCTAGCATGACCTGAAATCTAGATGAAGGCTTCACCACCAGGCCTTGTGAGGGAAGGTGATGTAAAAGGTGAAAGCAAAGGCGGAACGGCTAAGGGGAAGAAGACTGTGGATCTGGCAGCCACTGCATCCTAAAAAGTTGTAAACTATGAAAGGGACTGAGTAGAAGCCTGAAAAAAGTCCCCCCAAACCAACATGGAAAGCTGTAAGACCAGTGACAATATTTTAAAAAAATATTTCAAGTGAGAAAGGGGCAAGAGAGATTGAAATAAATGCATAGTATTGTTCCAGAAAAATACCTCTGCATGCCTACTTAAGGAAAACCAAGAGGAAAAAGACCTTTATTTATTAGACGATCATAAAATGACTGGGACTCATCAAAAGGAGACGTTGCAAAGGCAGATGTGGTCCTAGTGTTTAGCATGTGAAGTAGAGTCAGTGCAGACAGGCAGGTGTTTCTACTGTTTTGCTAGATGGTAGTGCAACCTCCTCTGCAAGACTGGGAGGGTTGGGCAAGACTGGTCCCATGAATGAGGAACTAAAACCAGAACAGGT
>NW_008682328.1:169404-175380 GCF_000695815.1 Acanthisitta chloris
GGCACATCCATAACAAACCTATTTTATGAGTGAACACTAAAAAAGCTGGGCTTGTTTAACATAAAAATATGAAGTCTGAGAAAGAATATGGTTCCTTATTATAAATACATTGAAGTGATATGCAAACATTAGATAGAGAGCAGAGATAGCCAACTAGGTGACAATACTGGCACAAAAACAAACAAATGTGAACGGGCCATGAAAAAACCTGGACAAACCTATTTTATGAGTGAACACTAAAAAAGCTGGGCTTGTTTAACATAAAAATATGAAGTCTGAGAAAGAATATGGTTCCTTATTATAAATACATTGAAGTGATATGCAAACATTAGATAGAGAGCAGAGATAGCCAACTAGGTGACAATACTGGCACAAAAACAAACAAATGTGAACGGGCCATGAAAAAACCTGGATACTAAAAGAGGGTTTCTAAGCAACCTGAACAAGGTTCTGATACAGCAGTAAAGCAAACAGAAGAGTAGGAGAGACAAGTTATTTCTGGTATTTGATAGAGCTGAAAAAGATGGTGTGCAATCTGGTTGACTGTACCAACAGCATACAGCACCTGGGAGGTCCCTTCTATTCCCATCCTTGATATTTCTAAATGGTTTTTGCTAATTGAAGGGGAAACTACATATAAAAAGGTCAAACTCAGGATCTTTGGAAAATTTGTATAAAAACACCTGAATAAATACAACTTATATTAGGCCAGTTTGTAAAAGTCAAAAGGAAATGATAGCTTCCTCCTGATTGCTAACAGCTGCAATCGCTGCCATCCAGCACGGGTGTTGGCAAGTGAATCCCCTCCGTCACGGACCTGATGTGCATGACTGGTGCCCTCGTGCTTACACCATTTTTGCTATGAGCCTGCAGAAGTCACAGCTACAGATCATCATGCTGCAGGGCTCCCTCCATCATGCATCCTGTCTTTCCCACAGACAGGACTGCACCTTGCTTGAATGCTAATGAAAACAAAATATCTACAACATAGCTTTGACACAGTTCATGTTAAATTAAAGACCATGAATCAAGTACATGTACTCACAGATGTCACTGTTTTTTCCTTAGATCAGTAATGTCTCTCTTGCTTTGGTACATTCACCTGCTTTAAAGTAAAGGGTGCTAAGAATCTCTATTGGGCACGATCTCATATTACCTGGTACAGATAGTCAAGCAAAAAAAAAAACCCCAGTCCAGCAATAATCCCCCACCCCCGACCCCTGGTTTTATACATATGCAAATCACATGGGAGACTTCAGCCAAAAAAAAAAAAAAAAAAGGGAAGATTACAAATCAGGTTAAATTGGCCAGTATTTCTAGCATGAATAATAGACTGTAAATAAATAAACAATGGTGTGTGGTAAAGCTTTAAAGCTCATAATGTGATTCCTCATGTCAAGCAACTACTGATTAATTTGAATAGAAATTAACAGCAAACTGGAAGATAATTGTGTAGCAGCTCTGTATCCTGGATCCAGAGCGCAGGTGCTGGGCCACATCTGCCCCTGAGGATAGCACAGAGGCCATTATTCTTAACCAGAAAACACCCTGTCCCACTTTTACAGCAGAAGACTCAGGAGGACAGAGAAATGCTATCAATTTGATGGCCATCAGTTCTGTAATCATCCCACAGCCACCTCCCCAGAGATGTATTTAGTATCAGACGCATTTTCAACCAAATAAATATTCCAGACTTCAGTGTTAATACACCATTAAAATGACACCATCGTGCTACAATGGAATACTATAAATTAGACCTCAAATACTACAGGCCAGACAGAAATAGCTACTGCTCTCTCCCCTTCCCCTTTCCTCATTGCTGCCTACCCTCCTGAAGAAAAATATTTGTAAAGGAAGCAGAAAAATTGCTTGCTTGCTAGTAATAACGCCTATGACTTTCTCTGCTGATGTAGGTTCCTAAACATAGAGAAATGAGGGTCAGCCACAGGACATTTTCAGTTTCAAGCATGGTGCTGAAGAGGTGAGCTGGGTTTGCTTTATCTTCCCTGCTGCCTCTTTTTCTCCTCCCTCTTCCCTCACCTCATCTCTCCCTACCTCTTCCCTTTGGTGCTATATAAACCAGAGGGCAGGGCATCCAGCTGCTTCCACAGCAGAACAATGTTTGGGCAGAGTCCATGTTGACACAAGTGCATTATATCCTGAAGGGTCAACTGCAGATTTTTTTTGCTTTTCTTCTTTTTAAAATTTTTTTTGCTACTTCTTTTTTATCAACCGTGTAGAATTCACCTTCCGCTTTTGCACAGATGCCATTAGTCCAAAATTTATAAGCTCATCTGATTGTCATCTCCCATCATTGTACTGTCCAGCCAATTTAACAGTATTATTATTTTCCCATTAAAACTATTAGAAATGCTCTCCTTCCTTAACATTTAATAAAAGATATACCTAAAACGTACATACAGGACTGGTTACACAACCAAGACCCCATTCTCCCATCTTGAGCTTTTCTGAGCAAGGACTTTTAGGAGGGACCTTATCACTATCTACAACTATGTGGAAGGAGGTTGTATCCAAGTGGGAGCTGGTCTTTTCTCCCAAGTAACAAACAATAGGGCAAGAGGAAATTGGCCTAGAGTTGCACCAGGGGAGATTTAGGTTAGATATTAGGCAAAATTTGTTCACCAAAAAGGTGGTCAGACATTGGAACAGGCTGCCTAGGGAAGTGGTGGAATCACCATCCCTGGAATTGTTCAAAAAACATGTGGATGTGGCACCTGGGGATATGATTTAGAGATGAACACTGAAGAGTTAGGTAAGCGGCTGGACTTGAGATCATAGAGGTCTTTTCCAACCTTAATGATTCTGTGATTCTCTCACCTAAAGGTCAAACACAAAACGACAGCCTGTGGTCCAAATGCTGGCTAACTTGGGACCTCAGCATCTACCTCTGTGTGCAGCGAAGAGCTGTCCCAGAGCTTGGCCTGCTGTGCACAACCCTGCTCCACAGCACACCTATCCTTCTTGGCCCTGTGGTCCTTTAGGAATGGGAACCTTGACATGGGAGGGCCCATAGTGCACCCCCAGTTTGAGAAGAACCTTGGTAAATGAACCATCCTGCAGCTCTGAAGGGGTAAAATGCCTTCAATCGCCCAGAGGCAACAGCCCAGCCAAAACACTCTGCTTTGCCTGCTGTTTCTGGGAAGCAGAATCCCTTCCTCACCTTTTCAGAAAATATCCCTACTACACAAAATACTCTTAAGGTGAAGTTTAGCCAGTGGAGTTGCTTGCAGAGAGGCATATCAGGTACAATACTACCTATTACACAAGGAAGTAGCATTACTAGTTAACGTTCCTCAGACATTTGAGACAGACATTCTCAGGACAAACAGCCTGTGATTTTCTAGCTATTCTAGGCACATTTTCTGCACACCATAAGGGTTTTTTTCTGGTTTCAAGATACTCCACAGTCTATGAAAAATGAGACTATCAGATGGTACTTCAGCGTTCCTCTTTAATGGAATCTCTACTAAAATCAGCACAAAGAAACACATCCCCACCCACCCCACTTCTAAATATTGACTGCATGTCAATAGTTCAGTGTCCAGATACATTCCAGGTACAAAGCAATCAAACAAATTAAAGAATTATTTCTTTTAAAGAAACTTCCACCATTACTTTTTCTGGGCAAAGTCTTTGTGCGCTCACTCTTCCAAAACACAACGCTGTGGTATCTCAGAGTTTCTGAAGTGGCAGTGTAGGCACTGTACTCTTACGTTTCATTGAGTGCTCGTTCAAAACAGCTGTATGTTCTATATAAAACATGTTTACATAGTAAATGTACTTCCTGTAGACACAAAGAAATGTTAATGAATAACCATTCCTGCATTTTGAATTTTGCAGGGCTGTGGGAAGGATCAGTGCATGACAAAATAGTTAATGTTCACCCACTTTCTGGCACATGAAATCTGTTACTACAACTAATCCCTTACAGAGAAAAGAAAACATGGAAAACAAACTGGCGCTGGCTGGTTCTACTACGCTTTTTTTTTTTTCAGAGAAACTGTGAGATGCATATACATGGAGAGGAACAGAAGAGGTATTCAGTGGAGACTGCCAGAAGGCATGGACTCCTTTCGGTAGGCAAGACTGTTGGCTTTAATTGTATATATTGTCTTGGATTCTCACCTTCATAAAAAATGGCAGTTTGATCTCACACAGTATTCACTAACCATATTTACATCCTGTTGCCTGAGGCCCAGAGAAGACAAACAACAGGCATTTTTCTTTCAATTTCCATCTGAAAATCTATATGGCTTAAAAGACTTCTTAAATAACAGATCTGCATTTATCTTTGAACATTTTAAAGAGCAAAAATCAGGTGATCTAATCTATAGCACTGATCCTGAAACAGCCTCAAAAAACCCCTCATTTCTACTCTAGGTGAAGTTCTTCCTGAAACACAAAAATATCAAAGATTTAAGAATTTGTTTTGTAGCTCTGAAGTCTCACACATGCCCCACATCCCTGAGAAGTCACTAAATTAATTAGACTTTGCTATGGAGCAATTTTTTCTGAACTACATAGCTCTTTCTTCCAGCTCCTTGAAAATACACAAACCTGAAAAAGATGTGCAGACAGGAACTAAACTAAGAGAAACCCAAACAGCATGGGGAAGATCCTTAGCAGAGTAAAGGATCTGCACAGAAGATGGGACAGGAATAGTTTACACCAGCTGGGAATCCGCTCCGCATTATGAGAAAAAGCTGATACACCATACATGGACTAGATGCACTCCTGTACTGTAAGGCAAATACAAGGTCTGCTAGGGATGTTCCAACATTTCTACACAAGATTTCACAGTGTACAAAAATTACTTCATGTGAATGAAAATCTTTTCTAAGAGCAACCTCTCTGCATGGTTTAAAAGTGCTACTGTGGACAAGGTTTTGAAGGCCACCCAACAAGCCATGCTTGACTAGATCTTCTTTGTGGGGTGGCGTACAAATAGCACATTTCACCTTTAACAGACTGAAAAATCATTACCACAGCAATAAGGCAGAGACCTTCATGCAATTTTCTCCACAAACACATTTCTTGACAATTACTACTTTTGTTCATAAGATATATACTGCTTTTGAGGTAGGATTTTCTTTGGTGATATCAGCATTT
Source organism: Acanthisitta chloris (assembly GCF_000695815.1). Lineage (NCBI taxonomy): Eukaryota > Metazoa > Chordata > Aves > Passeriformes > Acanthisittidae > Acanthisitta > Acanthisitta chloris. The sequence continues at coordinate 174,535 of NW_008682328.1, forward strand.
TATAGAGGACAATCTGGATTTTTTTCTTTTAGGAATATCAATACTTTATTATTGTTTTTTACAAAACCTAAGAAGTTAAAATAAACTATTTATTAAATTCAAAGAACTCATGCCCTTAACCTGTGTAAGGAGAGGGGGAGCTGATGGCAAACTCAAAAAGTCCTTAGCAAGTAATGTTGTAAATATGATGAACCTACATCTAATCATTAAAATGTTTGCAAAAAAAGGTTTTTTTTAGAGATCTTCAGTTTCTCCAAAAGTGACCTGAAACAAGGCAGGAAGAAAGTTTCACCAGAAGCAATAGCTACAATTAAAGACACATATAAACAAAGCTGATGAAATCAGAAGAAAACTTGATTTCTTTATACAGAAAAAAAGGTAAGAAAGTGAATGTGAGGATGGAGTGCTATTTTGAATTACCAAACACTGCCACCATGTGTTCACTTCAAAGGCCATCAGGCTGCTTGAAAACGGCTAGATGAGAACTATTAAAAGATAAAGTAAATCAAATTTGGTGTTCCATCTCTTACGTAAACGTTTCTGTACAACACAATAGCGATGACAGCCCCAAACAGGTTTTAATTACTTTAGCTGCTGGTGTCACATTTGTGTAAGGACACATGGTTCTGTTTCTAAACCCTCCTCTCATCATTGGGGAGAGAGAATGATGGAAAGAACATAATGGACAAGCCTCGTTTCCACATGTGGATGCCTACCATAATAGATGTTCCATTGCACTGGTGCAGCATCCACCTCAGTAAACTTCTAGATGATCCCAGTGCTCCCTAGAAGGTACCAAAGTTCACAAACGTTCACACAACTACAGTATAATTATTTCAGAGATGT